>NW_006912081.1:0-170063 GCF_000523435.1 Bipolaris zeicola 26-R-13
AGATTGAGCCATTGTGGGGGCTATAAGTGAGGATTAAAGTAATGGAGTTGCAAAAAAATATCGTATTGATGGTAATATCGTATTGAGCGTCGGCACTCGCCTGCGGCGAGTGTCAGCGCAGCTGACTTAGCTTAATAAGCTAAGCCTTGGCACGGATACGGCTTACCCTCCCAAGCCTTGGTAAGATACTCCTCCAAACCGATAAACTTGTGATCGGGAAACCTCTCATTCCACTCCGCACTCACATTCCATGACCCGTTCAGAATCGCCTGCATAAACATAACCACGAACGCCTTTGAAAAAACGTCCTGCTGATCTTCCGGCATCGTCGGATGCGAAAATTGCGGAATCCAACTCGTCTTGAGCTCTCCCTCTTTGATATCAGCACCAGACACGCGCTCAATCGACCACTCGCCGCCCCGCAACTTCTTCCCCAGCGCAATAAGCTCGTTAATAGTAGTCTGACATCCCCTTATGCCACCAAGCTTGGGCCAAGGCCTTTCCGTATCCTTAAGCGCCTTTGCAAGAATCACAGCATCGTCTTGCATGGCCGTCAGCACAATTGGCTGATCTCCCTCATCCAGCAGCATCGCGCGCCTGTTCTCGAAATCGATGAAGAAAGGCCAGGTGATGAGATCGGGCTCGAGCGGGTACGGATGCGCAAAGTAATCCATGAAGATGCTTGGTTGGAACAAACAGTATTGCATGCCCTTTAGCTCGCCTTTTGCATCCAGGTCTTCGAGGTAGCTGCGGACTTCGTCCTTTACTACGTAGCTGGGTACGCCGCTATAGCTGGCGATGCTCCATTCTGATGGGGCGAAACGGGATACGCCTGCTGCGATGCTGGCATGGATGAGGTTCTTCTGTCCGATGTTGTCGACGTCGAGGTGCACGACGAAGAAGGAGAGGACGGTGTGGACGCCACGGAGAGCGGTTGTTAGGGCATCGCGGGAGGTGTAGTCGACCTGGAAGTAGGAGACTCTAGGGGAGGGGTGTGGCTTGGAGGGGGCAGAGCGCGTGAAGATTACGATGTCGTGTTGGTTGGAGGCGATTGCTTCTTTGAGCATGCAGGTTGCGACGTCTGGTAATGAGAGACGTTATTACAATGCAATTCATTTCACGATGATGTAAAAATTCGAATATGCAAGTGGGGTATTTTGGACATGGGGAGAGGCAGCATACTTCCTGTGCCTCCAGCTACCGCGATTTTGACCATGATTGTTTTGTGGTTTAATTCCAAATAGTATCAAGAAAAAGACATGTATCTTGAAAGATTCTTGAAAAGAATATCGCAAGTCTTTGGGCATATTATATTTATCTACCGTTGTTTGTTTGTCATACAGTTGTGGGGCGAAAGGTGGAGAAATCAGGTTACTTCGGGGAACGAAAGGTGGAGAAAGCAGATTATGCCGGGTAATATCGTGCAGCGTTGGCAAGACCGATTGGAGGATATCTATAACTATCTCTAAGGATGCGCATTGCAATTTTCATAAATAAAACAGGATACAGTGACTAGTGATAGAACAGAAATGAACAAAAGCTGACGTGTCAAATGCCAAATGGGTATACGCCAATGTAAATGAAGAAAGATTTCACTATAACGTTACCATCCTCATGTCTCGATGAGCGGAACTTCAGGTAACGGCTTCTCAGGGAGGGGTTTGCTTGGCAAGGGCTTCATCGCCTCCTCATACGCTGGTGGTCGTGACGAACCGCCGCCTTCTTCCGGGTCGTCAGTGTACCTGGCTTCTCCATGCAACAGAGCACCCTCCTCTTCGGCTATCCTTTCCCTCCTCATGTTCTCCCACACATCCTCCATGCCATCCCACTTCATAAGTTCGCGCTGTGCCCTAATCCACCTGAAAAGTTTGTAGAGACCAAATAGCGCAAGAAGGCCAACAACAACGCTGAAGAAGATGATCCAAAACAAGTCCCAGAACTGCCAGTGCACGAGTTCACCAAACATATCACGCAGGGTGCCTGACTTTCCGTAGCGACCCCATTCTTCTTTGCGGTATAAGAAGCGGCTTCCTTCTACTTCCCAGACGTCGTTTCCGAGGAAATGTCCGATTCTGCCCCATAGCGACAAGGGTTTGTTTTCAGGAAAGGTATATGCTCGAGCTACAAGGCGCATGTCGACGATTTGGTATTCGTATCTCTTGTCTTCGGAGTCTGATTGGCCATTGAATGGATCGGCAGCCTTGTTCCCCCCACCACCATGGCTCTTTCTCGTTTTCAGCGGTGTTCCCTTGACCAGCATCCAGAGCATGTTTTGCTTGGAATCATCATACTTCCAGAGTGGATCATCGGGATACCTTGACCTTCCAATAGCGTCTAGTGAAACGTTCCAGTATTCAGCATCGTCTTGCTCATCGTCGCTTTGGGACTGGGTTGATTCAGCAATGTAGAGATAATCAAATTCCAGGCGTGTTTGCGGCCAAAGCGGAGTCTTTAAGCACCATTCAGCGGAGTCGAAGTCATGAGTCGGAGTGGTGCAATAAGGGCTTGAGCTTTTCAGGCCGCGGGACAGCTCTGCGTTGGAAAGGTTGGTAGCGTAAAGGGCGGTGTCGAAGCGCGAGGGTGTAGGTATGGTTGGTAAAGGGTATAGCGGACGGTTGTTGAGCAAAACGGTGCGATTGTCGTGAGTGAGAGTGACATTTAACAACTGAAATCTCAGTACATGTACGCCATATCTAGCAGCAACAACAACAACATACCAGTAAGTAGTCGGCCTTTTCGGCCTTCTCCTGTTCCGGGAGGGCAAAGGGGCAGTCAATGCATTTGATCTTCGCAATATATGACGATCCAGGAACTACTGCCGTGACGTCGGCGATGGGTTGCGCACACTCCTTCACGTTGTCCGTCTCCTCTGGGCCATGGCAATCAAGCGCATTCGGAACACTGCTACCACGAGCCAACTGCAAGAAGGTAGCAAAAAGAGGCACACCAAGCAAGCGCATGGCGGGCGGGTGGTGGTGAATGACGGAGGTGTGGTGTCCACCCATCTATCATCCACCGGGTCCTCGGCTTCGCCTGTCAGGGGCGGGACGCGGTCGCGAGGCGCACATGTGGGGCGAGCCTAGCTAGCCTGACAGGACCACTGCCGCGACTTAATGTTGCTATTAAAAGGTTATATGTTATGGCCGTTCAATTACGAGATGGATGTCATGAATGTGATATCGAAGCAGGATAGCTATCCGTTTAGACGTTGGCCACGCATCATACATTGATCACGTGACATGCGATATGTACCATGTGATACATTCGTAACCCAATTGCAAAATCATACATACAATAATGGGGATTAATAGTTCTTTCTATTCTCATCTGTGTAATGCACGATACATCTAAGAATAGCTCCCGCAAATTGCATTTCCAATGATATTTCATGGCATCCAGCCCGGTATAAATATATTAGGAATAGAGTGATAGTATAGCTGATGTCTACATCGAGCCAACCTCCATGTGACTGAGCTTACGTGGAATGGACTTATGATACGTTGCTTCTGAAAGCAGTGTGTTTCCCCAGTCGATAGTCGTCTTAATCTGTTGCTCTGAAGTTGGCGATAAAATACATAATCTCAACCCAGGTGTTATGGAAACATGCCGTGAAACGCAATATATTTAACACACCCGATATGACGGTCGCCCAATCATCGCCTAAGAGCTACCTCCTCTCCCACAACAGCATAATGGAAAAGCTTGAAGTACAGAAAGAGCTTGTCACGAGGCTCATCATGACTACAAACGACAACATACCGTCGCGAGTCAATTTCCAGTATCAAGTTTCTATCGAGGGCCAAATAAGGTCTGCTGATTCAGGAACACAGATCCACATAACCCCGACCTTTTGATTGTTCATATCGATTCTGTGCCTTGAGAGGTCCAAACCATGATTTTGCGGTTGTATGAAGGCTGTCAGCTTCCATGGCACCGTCTTCCCATGGCAAACCGTGACTACTCAACCCTAAAGCATGCGGTTCCTCCATTAAACTTCGACCTTGATGCCATTGTACATCTCTCTAGCTCAATCTGCTCTTTGCGATTTGCTGGGTCGGCACCACCGCTAGACCCTATGACGTCACACTATGAGATCACAGCACGCATCTAGCAACATAAAACAAGCAGCCCATCACTATTCTTTCGGATCCAAAGTCTCTTGCGTAACAAATCCCTAGTGTAATACAAGGAAAATTCAACTCCGCTCAAAACAGCCCACAATGTCTTCATCAACTTTCCAATCCTTCTCCAGCTCCAGTAGCTCCACAACCATCAACGGCCAGACGGTTTCAAAATCCGAGCAAACATACTCAGACCCCAGTGGCACCCGTACACAACGTACCCACCAAGCACCGGGCGAAGCTCCACGCATCGAGCGCTTCCACACCGATGCGAACGGCAGGCAGATTGACAATCCGCGCGGCACGGACGCGAGACGAATCCAGGATGTGACTGAAGAGGAAGATGCACGTGCCAAAGGAAGGCAATACGAGGAGAGAATGGAAGACGAGTATGCAAAGAGGGAGGGCGGTGCTTAAGATGTTCTTAACATAACAAACGAAACATGTCAAAAATTGGCAAACTTTTTTGAAATATGCACAAAGTGTCAAGTTGTGTTTTTTTCTCTACATAGAAAAGAAGAAGTAGGATCAAAAAGAATGAGTCCAGCTGAGTTATATACAGTTTTTGAGAAAAGAAAAGAAGAAAAAAGAGCACCCTTGCCCCCATCCTGAGCACTCCAAAAGTCGTGTCTGGCTCTACATATGAAACAGTTCTCAAGTTAGGCCAGGTTTTAGTGGCCGAAGTAGCTCTTGATCTTAGGCAGGATGTACGACCAAGCAGCGCCAGTCGTCGGCTCCATGCTGTAGATGTAGTTGCCCCACCACGGGCCAGCCGACCACCAGATAGCACCAAGCCAGACATCAGAGTTCTTGACCATGTAGTCGAGACCGCCCTGAAGAGCAGTAAGGCACTGAGCATTGCTTCCAGCACCAAACTCGCCAATGACGCCCTGGAGCTTGTTGTCCTTGAGCCACTGTGTTGCGGCGACAAGACGCTCCTGGAAGATGGTAGAGCTGACGCAGTCGGCGTTGTTGCCGGAGCCGTCACTGTCGAGGTACTGGTGCATCTGGAAGACGAGCTTGTTCTGGGGGTCCTTGAGCTTGACTAGCGATGCGGCGTTGCCAGAGGAAACCCAGGTCCAGGCGCCGGACCAGCTGTTGCCCTCAGGGGTAATGTACTGTGTGGTCGCACCGGCAGCGCGGATACCATCAATCCCGGCCTGGTTCAGACTAAAGACAAGATTCTGATCCATGTCATGAAATTCGTTGTTAATGTCAAATACAACAAGGGAGTTATCTTTGTACTGCTTAGCGACATTGGTCCACCACGTCTTGAAGGCTGCCGTGTCGCTGATGATCTGACCGCCGAAGCGACCGTAGTTGTGGGGCTGAACCATAGCGTATGCGCCCTTGGAGGTGATGTAATTGATGGCTTCGGTAAGGTTGCCTAGGTAGTTGGAGTCAAGGTTGGCTGTGAGCGAGTTGGGCGTCAGACGCTCCATCAGGAAGTTGATACGGAACATGTTCATTCCTTGCGCGAGGAACTGGTCGACTTGTTTGGTGTCGATCCAGATGTAGTCCTTGTTGTATAGACCAGGGATATTAGCCTCGCCGAATTCAGGTCCAGACTCGTTGATGCCGAACCACTTCAGTTTGCCATTTGACTGGCTTTGCGTGGCTGGGGTTTTTGCTGGAGCTGCTGATGGCGACGGAGAAGGAGAAGGAGATGGCGATGCCGCTACTGCACCACTAGCCTGAGCATGAGCGGCAGGTTGAGGTTGAGCACCAGCTTTGGGATGGGCAGCAGCTTTAGGGTGAGGGCATGCCAAAGCGGTGCCAGCCAGGGCGACCGCAACGAAAAGATTCTTGAAAAGCATTGTAAGGAATGAAATAAGCTGTCTTGGTAAAAGCTTAGGATGGTTGGCTTCCGAGCAAAATAGGGCAACGGAGACTTCTTTATACTAAGAGCCAAAGAGCTATATGGCATGGAAATAACCACTTGGCCGGCTACTGACCGGGATGCTGCATGCCGTCCCCTCATGGGAAATCATTTCGCTCGGTCATAATATGAAACTCATGCGTATGGAATGGCAGACTGGGTTCTCTAGGCCGGGATACAAATTGGGTTTCCCAAAAGCGTAGTGAAGAAGCTTTGATCGACTGGGGATGTGGGTCACGCCTCGTGCCTCGTGCGAAGGAATGAGCATTTTTATTTGTGGAAGCGGCAGAAACAATGGAGAGTCCACGTTCGAATCAACGCGCCAATTACAATGGCTGTCGATATGTGGGCGGCAATTTCAGGACTGGTCATGAAACGTTGGTCTCGATTGTTCCGTGTGACGATGACCAAAGCCACAGAACACATGTCACTGGATCCTAGTTTGCCGAAGCTTGCATGCTAAATTGTTTGTAAATTAACCGTCCCGGAGCCTTGCTGTTTCTGCTCTAGCGGCTCATTTGCCGTCGGCTTGGGAACATGGGAATCCCGCCTAAAACCCCAACATTGCTGGGAGAAGCCGCGCCAAACGACTAAGTAAGCTTTATAATGGAAAGTTTAAGTTGCTTGACACCCGTCCTGAATTCAGTTCGTGCGACAACATTGTGGTGACGAAAATACGAGACTTGTACTAGACGGTGATGCTATGTTTCCTCTCGGCGGAATGGTGAAATGGGCAACACCACCGATTCACGCTCCCAGCTCAAAATGTAAGCTCAAGCCATCAGGTACTTCATCTGCACCCGTTGTTCTAGGGCCCACATCTTCATCGAAAACTGGTTAGTTGTGCCATGGTCAGCGCAATTAGCGAAATCAATAATGTTTACTTTCGCAAGAGGGGGCTTGTGGAGGTACTGATATTTCGTGCGGGAGAGCGACGTTTGTTGGGTGAATAATGGATAGCTTTTCGTAATGACGGGTCATGGCAATATTCAAAGATCAACTAGTGAGTATATAAAATATTGGCAGAGTAAAAAGATCTCTCCTCAAGGAACATTCCGTGCATTTAGGGAAAGGGCACAAGGACGAACAGCGAGCGGTAGTCCTGAATCGACAGAGTGATAAACCTGCTTCGCCTTCAAGTACACAAAGTAGAAGCAGAGCGCGATAAGAACAATTCAATCGCTTCCCATTCGCATTCCACTCAACGAGCACTTTGAGTAATGATTATCCAGGTCCCACGCCTGCTTGAAGGCCGTCATCGTACAATATTGCGCCGCCTAGATACGGAAGGCATATTTTTAGACAAAGGGCCGAGTATGTTTTGGGAAGAGCTGGCAAACACATTTTGGCTACTTCTGACACCAGCGCGTTGTAAATTCTTCCATTGAAGCTGTGAACGACCAGAAAAATGACCCGAGATAAAAGAAGGCATGGATGATAATACCTTCCCAATTCGGCTATGTGTGGGACTCTTCTGAGAGGATGGAGATGGTACTGTGCGAACATATCCAGTCGGTTGTCTAACATAGGATGGTTGATTTTCTGAAGAGACATATACGCCATTGTTCGAGTATTGCGGCCACTCTGTCTCTGGCCTTGTAATTAATCTTTTCGAGTCTATGTGGCGGGTCTGGCGATAACGCGAGGGAATATTTGGGTCCAAGTCCGTTCGATTATAGCTTCGTGTCAATCCCCCACTCTCATTCCTAGGGCTGACGGGGGAATCGAAGAATGAGAGCCCATTCAGGCCACGTGGTTCAAGCCAAGTAGCTTGAGACTTTGCCATCGTTGATCTTTGAGACCGATAGACGTCGGAATGATTTGAACTACCGTCAGGTTCAGCGAGTCCGGATGGCGAATAGATTTGGGCCTGGCTATGACTATCTCTGAAATATGGACTTACTACGTTCTCGATTGAATTCCCGGGATGATGGTACCTTTTGGGTGAGGGCTGGGCGCGGCCAATATTTGGCCCGTTGTACAGTCTATTTGTAGATACGTTAGTCGGTCTGGATTGTGGAGGTCGCTGGTAAGTTTCAACGGAAGCAGACAATCCGTACGGAATCGAGTGCGTATAAATGTTCCCTGGACTCCAGGGCGTTTTTCGATGTGTAGTTTGCGAGACTGGCTGATTCTCATATGCATGCTCTACTTGCCTGTTACTGCTGTCACCTTGATAGTCTAAGCCAGCATTATCACGTGGGTCTCTCAAACCCAGCTCGACTTCATCTCCACACGAAAGGCCGTCCATCAGGCGAATGTATGAAGGCTCAATAGGTAGTTGGACCGGACGGTATCTTTTGCTACAAGACTCCGCCTTGGCGGGCGACGATGCTTGGAATGTGAAATCAGACTGGTGTTCATGTATGCCAACGTTGGCGTTTGGCTGCGGATTCCTGGAGCCCAAGTGCTGAGAATGTTGTCCCATGGGAAGGGCACCTGACATGCACGGTGGTTCGCTATGGAGTTCATTACGAGCCTCTTGTCGCGTAGTGTTGGCACTCTGCCAATTTGCATCCTTGTACATCTGAATACCCCTACCAACCCCTAGGTTTTCGTCTGCCAAAGGAGAGGACCGGTCACCAGCGAACTTCTTTCTTAGAGTAGGGAATATATTGCGCATGGATTGCATTCTCAATAGTGGCTTTGCTGGGGGCGGCATCGGTTGTCGGCCTGGGGAGCAATCGACTTGCATATCTTTAGGAAGGGGAGAGTCAAGACGTTGCCGCTTCCCGGGCCGCCGTAGGTAGGAGCTCGAGGGCGTCGTTCGTACTTTGTCTGATGCGTGTGCATATCCACTAACAGTATGACTCGAAGTGGCCTTTCGCAACACTTCATTGAAGTCTCTGTGATCATCACGAACGAGAGTTTCGTCACTATCGAATGCGCTGGGGTCCACCCCCCTGAAGTTCGGTATAGGTTGAACAGGCATTGCAAATCCTAGCTGGGCGAGTCGCTTTTGCATCTTCTCATTCTGCCTGGGAACTTTAGCATATCATATATGCTACAAGCATGGTTCACTTACTCCATCAACATCGGAACGAGCTTCAAATAGTGTCGAATTGCCGACTTGTTTGTAATAAATGTCTTCAGATCTCGTGCATTGACATTGAGGCTGCGGAGTTGCTCAAACTCCTGTTCAACACCCTGTAGCCGCTGTACCTCGGCCTGCATGGCTTCGAATTGATCCTTTTGCGCATTCAGTTTGTCTGTTTCCTTTTGTAAACTGATCATCTTCGCATGCTCTTCAGACACGAGATTGCGCATGTTGGCAAGCTTCTTTTCTGATTCCTTGAGGGTTTGTTCGAGAGGCTTGCGGGTCGCATAAGTGTTTTGGCAGTACCTTATGAGCGCTATATACTGGAACTACATGATGTTAGCTGTTTATGTTTGTACGTGTACATGGTAGTGACATACACGCAAAGCATCCATCTCCTTTCCATTCCCGTCAAGTCGAATTGGCGGTGCAGTAAACCAGGATGGTGGTATCATAGGGTCGTACTCGTTCTTGTTGAAGCCACGAATTGAGTACAGAAACTGAGGCTCACTGTCGCCTTTCTCTTTGATGCACACAGGGCACGGCGCTTTCGGACGCTCTTTGTCGCTATGGAAAGGCGGTCCTGCGTAATGGTCAGTAGTCGTCTTACATGGTATTGCGGCTACTTACCGCCACCTTCGAGATGGCTACTACAAAAGACATGGCAACAGCTTGCGAGGAAGAGCCGCGTCACGAGGCGATCCTTAGGGTTGATGCCATCCGATAGACCGCGAACGGACTGGTTGTGGCCTTCGTATACATCGGCAAAGGTAGCACTGCAGAGCGAGCAGGAGTAAATGAAGTTAAGAGGAGCGGGGCCAAGTTCCATTGGCCCTTTCTCAGGTGTAGAGCCCATCTCTGCAGTTGTCCGTATTGACGAAGCAGTAGTGGAGAAGGTGAGAGCAAGGTGTATGTAATTCACGCGTGACGGAGAGGTTGGAAGTCGCAAACCACGATGCCAAGCCAAGAGACCCTAGTGGTGCCTTCCTTGGGTGGTGAGGTGTGAGAGGTGAGAGGTGACCGTAGCAGCGCGAACATTATGAGAAATGAAACGAGACATTCACAAGAAAAGCGCAGCACATTCGTAGACTAGCACAGCTGACGGGCACTTCCTACATGAAATTTGAAGAGATGGTGGAAATATGAAATGAAATGGAGGGAGAGAAGTCTCATCTGTACAATGTATCTATCTTGGGTGTCGTTACCAGGAGCTATATTCCAACCTAAGCAAATGTCCGGCAAGGGTACCTATATCTGGTTAGCATCACAACCTAGAGGTAGGCTTGTTTCGTGGCGTACCCATCACCGTATGACTGGTCCTGCTCCAAATCATATCGCTTGTGTCCCGAAACCCCGGTGCTGTGCAGGCCGCTGGGAAGCGGAGGCATACCACCAGGACCTAGTACATCCTTTGCAAGCCCAGTGTTCTTCTCAAACGCAACAGCGAGTCCTTTCGCACCCTGTTCTTGGGCAGCAATCAAAGACTTGGAGCCCGCCTCCCCAATCAATTCCTGCTTGGGGGCTGCTGCGCTTCCAACTTCAAGCAATGCAACTGCGTCGGCCTGGGTGACGGTCGAGAGCCTAGGGTAACGTCGTCGCACATCGCGCTTCCAGTATGGGTTCTCGGCGATATCGGCAGCAGGAACAGTAACGGGATCGTCGTAGGCCATGGGATCGTTTGCGCCGGGAGGTGGGTTACGGAACTGCGGGTTCATTGGGATACCCGTGGAACGCTTGGGGTCGATCGCGAAGAGCCTGTTGATAGCTGCATAGATTCCGGTAGGCTGGACAGTATATTTCTACATGGGCATCATCAGCGTGATGCCTTCAATTGCAATTACAATAGAAGGTGGAGGGGCGTGAGGGCGAGGGCATGCTGCTATGGGACTGGGCGAGCCGTACCGAGAAGACCGCGGTCTTCAAGTTCTTAGCCATTCTGGGCGCTCAATTGCCTGGGCAAAACGGAGGAGCGAAGTCGAGTCGAAGTGCGTGCGTGGTGCTGTCGCGCGTTCAACGATGCTATCGTCAAGGTTGATGTTCGCGAGCCTCGACATCTGCCAAGACGGCGATTCCCGCTTGGGAATTGCCGCCTTCTCATTTGTCAATCCACTCTGAAATTGCACATCTTCTCATTGCTGTGAGAATGTATTGCTGTATTGCAAGTGATGTCACAGTAGGAAACAGAGATTGCATCTTCAATCCTCCTTGTTGCTCATGATGAACATCCAACCTTCTAATCTGCATTCCAACTGTCCTGTGGGCCGTGATCAAGAGGGCACGCAAGCAAACCGAGCATGTGTGTGCGTAGGCAAGCCTGGCGAGCAAATGTACGTCGAGTGAACAATCGGACATTCGAAGCTCATCTTCAGGCACGTTTCGATAGTTCGTCTAAAGCTTCCAAATTTTCCACCAAAAAGTAATCATACTTGAATAACGTACTCTGTATCCCGGTCTACCTAGAGCTCGCCAACCCGAGTTCATGAAAAAGTCATTATCACCTTACGAGAGCGCGCACCATGAAACTGCACTTTGCTCTGCCTGCCACCCAGCCTGCTAGAACTCGCTTCTGAGTTTCTCAGGCTAATCAGATATCTACTGGCGTAGATACTAGAAGCTCCAAAACTCGTGGGCTCGACTCTACTGCTGCTTGATCTCTGCGCCATCTTCTAGACAGCACCTCTGCGGATCAGCAAATCAACTTTGCTCAACAAAACAGTATCTATGGGTGATTTGCGGGTGCAGAGTGATCGCGGTTCCCCGGGCGGAACTTGATCACGATACATGACGCGATGTTTACTTTTGAGATAGTGACAGTGCTGACATGCATGGATGCGCGATAATCGCCATGGAGTCTCCCGCCAGCCTTCCTCTCCCTCCCACGCCTACGCACCCAATATCCGCGCCCTTCCTGTCCGCAAAAAGCGGGTCGAACTACTAAGCTACATCATTATCCGCGTTAGCGTCATCGCCTGCCTCGATATCCGCTGTGTCTGGTTGGATCCCGATGCATTGCTCGAATATCCGACGGTAGCCGTAGTGCGCCGCAACATATACCCAGTGTTCCCGCATGGATCCTGCTTCGACTAAGCTCCAGTAACAGGGCAGATGACCACTTCACCGGCCTGAAATTCTTTGTCATTGCAGATGCAGAGGGTATCCGGGGGAGATGCGGATGGTGGTGGAAGCGCGCTGAAGTACTTAGGTTGATGTTTCCTCGTGCAGAATGGAGCAGTTGGACGAGAGATTTGGGATAGTCTGATCATTCTTCTCGAGAATATCTTCTCGTGGCAATGAGATTGAGTGTGCACCAATAACATTTCCTTCCTGACCTCAGACCTGCTATAACAAAAACGTACCTGAACCGCCATCATGGCTGTTCTCTTCCTTCTAGGCTCCCTCTTTGGAGCGCTGGCACTCTACGTAAGACGCTCGACAATCCATCCACACACACACCACTAACCGGGACCACAGATTTTCGGTGTCATAGTCTATCGGCTCACCCTTCACCCACTGGCTTCTTACCCGGGCCCTTTCCTCGCAAAGATCACCGACATCTACCTCGCCTACTATGCCTACAAAGGCTCGCGGCATCTCGCTTTCCACCGTGCACACGAGAAATACGGTACATATGTGCGCCTAGGACCCAACCTGCTCTCCGTCAACACAGCAACCGGCTTGAAGACCATCTATGGCTTCCGTTCCAATGTCAAGAAGGCATCGTTCTACGAAGCTTTCCCAAGCACACCAAAGGCCGTCAGCGTGCACAGCGCGATTGACAAGATGCAGCATGCCCGCAAGAGGAGAGTCATGAGCCATGCATTCAGCGATTCCGCAATCAAGAGTCTGGAAAAGTACATCCTGGCCAATGTACGCGTTGGCTGTGAAATGCTCGCGCGCAATAGCAACAATTGGTCTTCGGGAAAAGCCATGGGTGACGAGAAAGACGGTGGCTGGAATGACGTCTGGAACGCCGCGCACTGGTGCGAGTGGCTTGTCTTCGACATCATGGGCGATCTAGTATTCGGAAAGGCTTTCGGCATGCTGGAAAGCCCCGCCAATCGTTTCGCAACTGAGTTGGTCGGAAACGCAGCACATCGCCATTTGATTTGTGGTACGCATCTTACTATCCACAACTGGCACTTGGACAAGCTGTTCTTCCGCAAGATTGCTGGCCAACGCGCACAGTACATGCAGTACAGCAAGGGACAGGCTATGGAGCGCACCAAGCTGGGCCTAGACGTTGATCGCAAGGACTTTTTCTACTATCTGCTGAACGCCAAGGATCCAGAGACTGGCAACGGCTTCAGCATGGATGAGCTGTGGGGCGAGTCGAATTTGCTTATCATCGCTGGCTCGGATACTACTTCGACGGCCATGGCTGGTACAATGTTCTATCTCGCAAACAACCCCTCAGCTATGCAAAAGGTGTGCAAGGAAATCCGTGAAACCTTTGCCGATGTCGAGAAAATTGTTACTGGACCCAAACTCGGCGGTTGCTCATACTTGCGTGCATGCATCGATGAAACGATGCGCATGACGCCCCCTGTAGCTGGTGCTCTTCCCCGAGAGGTTCTCACTGGAGGCTTAGATATCGATGGCCGTCACATTCCTGCCGGAGTAGATGTTGGTGTTCCCATCTATGCAATCCACCACAACCCTGAGTACTTTCCTCAGCCATTCGACTATATTCCTGAGCGCTGGCTTCCAGACCCTACAGTAAACCCTCATCATAGCAGTCTCCAGGCGGCTCAATCAGCATACAACCCATTCAGCATTGGTCCCCGTGGGTGCATTGGTAAGGGTCTGGCGTATGTCGAACTGACTGTGACGATTGCAAGGGTTTTGTACTTGTACGATCTGAGATTGGCTCCCGGCATGACTCTGGGTGCAGGAAGCAAGGAGTTGGAGGAGGGCAGGAATAGGGAGACTGAATACCAGATCATGGATGTATTCGCCAGCAAAAAGGATGGACCAATGCTGCAATTTCGCGCACGATCATAGATTAAGATAAAACTTTGCATCTCAATACTTTCAATACATACTTTACACTCTTCAAAATAGACTCTAGTTCATCGTGTGCCGCCACAATCATGTTCCTACCACACATGAGCTGTTGATTCATCAATGCCTTGATCCATACATCCAGACCCCAACGACCAAACACGCCACACGTCCGCAAAAAATATAAACCTCCAAAAACATACGACAGCGGGGATTCGCTAGTGGTCACCCACCTAACTACTAACCCGCCGGTAAACTGTTTAACTAAAGAAGATCTAACGGGTTTCAGTGGTCCAAGCTTCCTATGGTCGTATGTACCAAAAATTGGAGTTGTGCTGGTCATATAGCCAGCCCGTCGTCAAGAGGACTCACAACCTACGAAGACTACGTACAACGAATAAAAAAAGCAAAAGTTTGTCTACATGTGGTACGTCACCGAGAAAGCAGAATGTACATGGTAGTAAAGGAAAAATCATGTTGTGTGACAAAGGTACTGATCAAGCAGATATTCATAAATCGTTTACAGCATAGAGTATAGCTCACTTCGATACGTTATGACTCTGTGATTGAGCTAAGTTCAAATGTGCATACCCTATTTTCGAACCGATAGAAGATCTCGCTTAAGCGAGTGATTCAAGATGCACAAGAGATAGTACATACAGCCTTGCAGTGCGTTATCGATAGCAGGTCTTGGCGCTCCGACAAGGCGTGGAACTTTTTCGGCGAATGTTGACGCACATCCTGCACCCAAGCACAACAATCTTGGGATTCTCTGGCCAATCGGATTACTCTAGGTTGTCTACATTCACATCTCACAATGGCCGTCTCAAGGGTGTTCTCACGGAGCCACCTTCTCTGTCGTGCGAGCGCTTTGTGCATACGCGCCACTCCCCCAGCAATCCCATCAATCACTTCATCATTGCCCAGGAGAACCTTTACTTCCAGTATATCAGCATGGGAAGAGATTGTTCAAACACCTTCAAGAGGCCCAGAGATCGCTCTCACAGATAACCGTACCGCTTCAGCGGGTATCACGGCAAATTCCATTAGTTTGCTAAAGATTTCAAAGCGATTATCAAGAGGCGACATTGAAGAGTTTTTGCGGCAAAATGGTTTCAACATGTATGTTCTTAATGGACCAACCAAATCGCACATAGCTTTACAATTGCACATCTCAGCTAACAAGAGTATAGAAAGAAAATGCAAATGCGAGTAGATCGCTTCACATTCCACAATGACACCATGTGCTTTGTGGAGCTAGGAAGCCCTGAAGAAGCCCAGAGAGCGGTCAAAAAGCTTAATCAAGCAAAATTACAGAACAAAAGCATCGTAGTCAAGCCTTTGAAAGACGATTTCTACTGGGGTCATCAGGAGACCACAAAGCACTCGCCCTACGGATCTCGCTTCTTCAACGACGAAGGCGATGCTGCGCAAGAGGCTCTCAGCCCCTTGGCCGAAGGACGCCGGATGGTTCTTTCAGTGAAGACACCAGGCTGGTCGCCTAAGTCCAGAATCACCGAAGCCAGACAGAACGCAATTAAGATCATTGAGGAAAACTTTGGCAAATATGGTGTTGAGAGAGTCAGCGATATGTCAGTGTTCTTTGGCGACAAAAAGGAAAACCCTCGCCTGCTGGGCTGGATCGACTTCAAAACGAAAGAAGGTGCCGAGCAGGCGGCTGTGGAGAAGCATAATACGGAAATAAATGGCCGTCTCGTGTGGCTGCAAGCCTCCAACCCCTCCAAGTGGAGAGTACAGCAGTACTCGAAGTCTGCCCCGCAGTTGGTACAAGAGTTGCAGGAGAAAGGTACGGTGTCGAAGGAAATGTACGAGGACAAGTTTGTCACTCCACTCCCGAAGAACAAATCCAGCTAGACAGCAGGAAAGGTTTACAAGGACTTTTCTCCACACCCTGTCAAATGGATTTTCGGTAATCAAGAAGCGTACTACTAGTATGGATCGGGAAATTCTATGTATTTGTACTTCAAGAAGCATTCGCTAAGCCCTGCTCTATCTTACACAAACCGAAAAGACGGTAAATTCTACTTCATCCAGGCAGCTAGATGAGAAAAAAATATCATGCAGGAAGAATGGCACATGTTTGAAACTGGACTCTGAACCATACACCAGCACCAATCCAGAAACAACCCTACGGTATATTGTACCGTTCAAACTAACTCACCCAGCCCTACTTACGCCATACCCGTCATTTGTCACATTTTTACCACGATAACCGAGTTTTAGCCAAATAAGTACACTACAATCTCCTAAATTTTCTATTCCCACGGTTCATTACCCTCACACGTTCATGCAATAGTACATGCCCACTCACACATCCCGCCCGTTTCCGAGCGGCCCCCTGTAAGTTTTCGGAAGTAACGCGCTACTACCCACATCCGGACCCCCCACCCCCTTGCCAGAAAATTCCCCAACTGGGCAATTACGTTTGAAACCCATTGGTTCTCTTCGGTATCACAATACGCGGAGCCCGACAGTCTTCGGAACGACGAGAGATTCGATGGGAGAAAACGGCAAAAGGTCGGATGTTTGTACGTGGCTGGCTGGCTGGCTGGCTGGCTGGCGGAGGTTTGCTTGGGGGAGGTGTGGGGGAGTATATGAGCAATTGCCGCCAAGGGCGCGCGCGAGCGTGCGTGCGCGCCGGCGCCGGTTTGCGGAGTTTTTTTTGGCGGCTGTCAAGTTCCGAGGCGAAGAAAAGGACAGGAGAAATGGTATGGAAGTGGACACAGTTAGTAGTCGCGCAAAAAAAAAAGGAGTTCGGAAACTAATTAGTTTTCGCGCTGTCGCCTCGGACTTTTCTTGGTGTATTCGATAGCTTGAGGCTGTCGCTTCCCCCCCTTTTTTTTTCCCTTCGAGAAGGCTCATTAGCACACGAAGCTATTCTTTTTTATTGGTTCGCGCTTGCTTGTGAGCCCTTGTTTTTCTTTGGTGGTCTCTTACTATTCCTTACCCGTTGCGTCCCGATTAGCACAACATCAAGTCTAACAAAGGGTGGTTGGTGTACTTTACGAGCCCGCTGAAACCAAACTCTCTTATCAGTTACTATCGGCACACTCGGCCAGCCACATGTCACGCTCTAGTTGTGATTTCGCCATGGGTTCATCCAATTCCAGACCGTCTATTCTGGCCAAGAGCCCGACTATCCATCTCGTTGCGTTCCGGCATGTAGCCGGCAGCCAATGAGCGCGCACGAGGCTTCGAGATTGGGGCTGGAGGGGAACCCTGCATAAGCCATATGGACTAGCGTGTGCAGCACTCTCAGGGTCCAACCGGTCACCGGTGCGCGAAAGGCGAAGGGGTGAGGCGAACAAAGTCTGGGGTACCTGGGCTCTCTTTCCCTCGTCGCCGAATGACCGTTGTTTAGCCAGAAGTTTCAACGGGGATCTTGTTGGGAAACAAAGGAAACCGAGGAGAGAGAGATAGCCGAGGATACTTAGCGTTCGTGATGTGGCGTCTGGCCAAAAACAAAAGCATACGGGGGGGACTGTTGGCAGGTTACTAGATGGCGCATAAGTATGTATGAACGTGTCAAGAAGAGGCACGAGGGTTCTTTCTCTCCACCGCCTCTTGATACCTGTCCTCGCATAGCCGAACCGCATCAGCCGCGCCTCCCCGACAGAGTTTCCTCTTCGAAGGTAAAAGCGTTCATCTGGTTGGGTCCGGTTGGACGGGCGTTGCATTCGTGCCTTTTTCCTTATCGCTAATCCGGGGGTGATACGGAGCGAGCAGGCCTGTAGGGCCCCATTTGCATTCCATTTCCCAGGGGTCCAAGCTCCCCCGGCTACAAAGATCAAAGGAGTCAGACCACGGAGTCAGACTAGTTGTCTGTAAGACGGCGAGATGCAGATGAGTGATTATAAAGATGCCGCCCCGGCTCGCGTGAGGTTACTGGGGTGCTCAACGTACTGATTGCATTTATACTCCGCCGTGTTGCTTGAAGAGCTTCCTAGACCATTTCCTGTCTTTGATATTCAAGAAGAAAAAGGGAAAACCATACTCCGATATCTGTACACGCGTTCAAGTCTCATTTCTCCGACATCGCTCTGTTGAATCGTTTTGTGCGTGGCAAGCTTGGGGACACGATACTGAAAGACTCGAGGTGTGTAAACTTTCCATCACCGCTACTCCACAACATGCCATACCTGCACCGCCACGACCACTGCGGCCAGATAGAAAAAGAGAGTCTAGAACATCGACGCTCGGTTTCCGCGGATAGAAAAGGATGGGCCACGACTGCCACATGGGAGAGCAACTATAAATTTACGAGAAAACAATGAAAAAAGCGGTCAGCTAACCGGACATATAGACCTCTCTCACTGTGAATACCTAAAAGACCATACCAAAGGTCATATTTGAAAACCCCACCTCTTCGGCACCTCCAGGACCCAATCAGAAACCATGTGCTCATACACATACTCGTGGTACTACTGCAACCACGACTACTACATCTGGTAAATTCCCCTTCCATCAAGATACCTCAAAACGAAAGACAAGAGATGGAACAAAATACTAACCCGAAAAACAGGGCCAACAGCATCGAAGTCTGCTCCTCCCGCCTACTCTCCGGCTACTCTTACGACGCCTGGTCCATCGACATGTGCTCCAAGATGAAAATCGAATGCGGCGGCTTCTCAAACTACTACTGCACCGACTGCTCCGAAGACGTAGCACTTGAATTCGAGCTCGACGAGCTATAAACTCTTTTGCATCTAAAAAAAATCACTCTGGCATCCTTGAGTCAACCGGTACGTTCAAATCCTTTCTTTCTTCTTGTTGGGGATTTTTTTTCTTTCTCTCAACATGGCTGCAAAGCAGAAAGAAGAGGAGGAAAGTGTTGGAAAACGTTATTTTTGGTGAACGGGGGAAGGGCGGAAAGTGGCAACGAACAACAGGACGGACACATGGCAAGTGGGGGGAGAGACCCTTGGAAGGCACCCTGCGTCGGGGAATGGGGGGGGGGCGCGCTTGTGGAATGAGATGGCACCATGGGTTTATTTGTGGAGCGAGGCTAACGAGCGGGTGCAGATGAAAAGATGCAGCCGAGTGCACATGTTGCAACGCGATGGTGCTGGGGGCGATGGGCTAGCTTGTACGGCATCTGCCTCACCGCCCTTTTTTTGGGTCCCCGTTGAGCCCCCCTCGCGATATTGGTCCGATATGATTGTTTCCCGATCTTTTTTTGTTATTGTTTGTCCGACAGTCTGTGTCTGAGTGCGCGATACCTCTTTTTCTTTCTCTCTTCAGCTCGAGCGTTGTAGGCGCATAGTAGGCGCATCCTGGAGCTGTGAGGCTGCATTCACAAGATTGGGTTATCGAATGGCGTTGGGACTACGTATAGCGCGGTGTGTTTGTTGGCTATTTAGAGCGTGCATTTCCACTTGATTTTGATCGAATTCAACAACGCTTTTTGCGCAATCAATGTTCAACATGGTAGCATTCTCAGATCCTACACCTGCATTCTGCGTCTTATTCCGTGAGACTGTCTTCAGCCGTCTTCGGGCTAACAGTATTCCCTTCCTCTAGGGTCTGCCTAACCTGCGCTGCTCGCCTCCGAGCATCAATGTACATCATGAATTCCTGATATGTCCTTGGCATGACTCTAATGTTGTTTGGCACTGTAAACGTGTAGTTGAATTGGCCAGTCGGCTTCGAGTGGCCATGCTCTACATCCCTCACCTTGGAATCAACCCGGATTTGCACTCGTGTGTACTCCGAGTTCTCGTCAAACTCCTCTCCCGGTGCGCCAATCAGCGGTGGGTCTGTATACACTACCGTTGCCGTGAGGTATAGGATACTGCCTACAGGCACAGGGTTCTGGAAGGTGGATGGATCGAGCGACACGAAGGTGGGGCGGGCATGGGCAAAGGCTGCAGCGGTAGTAAAGGCGAGCTCAAAGGTTTGCTTAAGGAGAAAACCACCAAATATCATAAAGTGGTGCCGATTACGGTATTGAGGCTGCATGATGGTCGCAGTCTGCAGCCGGGTTGCATCCATGGGAACCACATTGTCAGGTTTCCGAAGTTCATCATACGGATCTGCATCAATTAGCTTACAGACTCATATTACTAGTGTTAAGAATGTGACATACCGTGGTACTGCAATTGCTTTTGCCAGAATGCGTGGATTAGATCGCTCTCGAGATCGTTTGGTGTATGCTTAAGAAGAGAGGTTTCCCGACGCTCTTTTCTCACTCTTGAATTGCGTTCACCCAGAGCGTAGATTCGTTGTTCTTCAGATGTCTCAATCTTTAACGGGTTGACGTTCACCGGCCTGGTAATGTTGTCAGTCGCCAATCAAGATCACAGATATCAAAGACCATACTTCTTCGTAACAGGATCCAGGGAAACCATCGTGAAGGTACAATTGATGAGGACGTCTTCATCTTTTGTCTTTTCACCCTCCTTAGGTGCCTTTGCAACCTGCATGGTGATTTCCAAGCTACTCCTACCCGTCGCATACGTAACGCGGCCGGAGAGCTCCAGATCACAGATCTCTGTTAGTGGAGAATGAATGGTGATGCGGTCACAGCTTGCAGTAACAGTGGTAACGTCATCTCCTGTATGCTTGTATCTGTGGGCGTGTTTAGACAAAAGCGATTATTCTGCACAGCCATTGTACGCTTACGCGATAATACCCGAAAGTGCATCGAGATCCATGAAAATGGTCCCAAGACGGATGTGACCTGATGCATTGAGATATGTGTCGAGTATCCATGGATCCTGGGCGAGAGGGAGCACAACTGAATGATAGCTTTCACTCATGCGCTTCGGCGTCAGTTTGCGATCTTTGGGCAATTCAGTTTTTTTCGAAGGCTCAGAGGGCTGATTGGCCTCTGCTTGTTGTTGTCGTAGAGCCTCTACCCAAGGAGTGCGCACCCGCATGGCAGTAAGCTCTCGGAAGACGCCATCGGTGCGTGGTGTCGGGCTACAGTGAAAAGACCTGCAAGGTATTGACAGGATAGCAGATGAGGACGAGACAGTGCTGCCGCATCCCCGAATCTGGCTGACGCACTGGAGCGCGTTCCTGGTGAGAACCCTCATGTTGGGATTTGTTGTGGAACTGCGAAGCGGAGAAGGCGCAGGGGGTGACGTACCGACTGACATCAAGTGACAGAGCGGTCTCGGGTCTTGGCGCGGAAGGCGATACCCCACAGCTGCCATCCTCCATTCTCCTGACAAGCTCCACCTCAATGCCGCCTCACCCCTCTTCCCTGATACCGATGAGAGTTATCTGGGGATAGAATGTCGCGATCCGTCGAGCTGGGGCGCGCAGTACTGCATGCACCCACTGCCCATCACGAGCTTTGGCTCACAACATTGATCACCATCTCACCAAAACAGGACTCACCTTACCTTGCACAGCTCACACCTGTTCAGTGTCTCAAAGCCCTTGCATCTGGACTACTATGGATTGATCATGGACATGATATGCATGTGAATTTGGAACTGACGGTGAACAATGAGGCGCTGCCCCACAAGCAGCTCCAAACCCTCACGAATGCTATTCTCCAGGCTCCAGTAAGCCATACTCACATCAGTTCACCCCCTCCTTCTAACCAGATCAAGGTATGGCAGCAATTAATGTTGAGACCAGCCCTTCCCAGCAATTCCATAAGAGACTCAGGAACGATTCGACTCAATATCAGTCACGCTACTGTCGCTAGAAAGGAGGTGGGGCAAAAGCATCACAGGCTGTTTTCAGATGTTCCGGCGACAGATATTGGGCCACCAGAGGGCGTTATTTCTGTATCACTTCATTCGGTTCGCCTATGCCTGGACATTCTAGAGACAGGTCCGCGCCGGAAGCTTGTAGTGCCGCGATCGAACTCCTCCTCGGATGAGCGCATTAAAGCCGAAGATAAGACTATGATGCCTTTTGATGTAGACTCGGCTGGAAGTGCCTCAAGTCATGATGCACCAAAACCCGTTCCGTTTGATGCTAGCAGAAAACGAAAACGATCCGTCACTAGCATGTCACTGACGCCTCTAAAACTTCCCCGCCGACACGCTGACAGTGACGAAAGAGATATGCGGGTAGATCTAAGTTCCCAGTCAGCGCACAGTCTTTCCTCGATGATGCAATTTCAAGTTAATGTGCGAGCTATGGTCGATAGCGCACTACGTCTCTGCATACGCGGTACAATCTCTAAATATCCAAATGGGTTAAAAGCTAAAGCGAATACATTCCGTCTGGGATTGGCCGATGTAGCCCCTGCGTTATGGAGAAGCGGATATATCGATGTATGGAGCGCTTTACATCCCTCAGTCTACTGCTAATATTCGAATAGGCTTTGTCTCAGAGAGCCCAACTAATGCCCACAGTTGCTCAATCACTCGCTCAAACAGGCTTTGCAAGAACAATGTCTATTTCTCTGAAGTCCAAAATGGAGATCATCAGCAACGCTGCTTTTGCGGGTGGTCGAGATAAAACCCATGGGCCAGGATACCCCATTGAGTCTAACACCGCCCGTATCACGCGATATGTCGCAAGTAATCTATGGGTGCATTCACAAAAAAGTCTACTTCGCGACCCTACACCGCCGATATTAGCCTGCATTGGCTCCCCTTCAGAGGAAGTCTACTCAGACTCAGAAGATATGTTAGTGGGGAAAGACATCGAATGGAACGAGGGCTTATATGCAGTACACGACGAAGACATTTCCCTTAGTAACTCAAGCGAAAGTACTGACGGTGGGTGTTTACTGCCTTTAATACCGCAAATAGTGACTAGTGACAATCACCAAGTCCAAACACAACACGAAACCTTCACCAAACCTATCACAAATTACGGTATTACCGAGTTGGAAGAAGAGCTATTGTTTGATCCACTATCCTACTAGGCGTCTTCAGGTCTCTACTCCGGTTGCGATGGCAGATCTGAATGATCATGTTTACGAACACACACAAACCTATCCCCGAACGTATTGGGCCCGGACAACAGGTATTTGAAGATTAGCGCAGGGTATTAATGCCACGTCTGCCTGGTGTAGCTTTCAAGAACTACTTATGCATCGTCTGTGCGCTGATGCAGGGTTTTTGCGTGGGCATAAGAAGAACAGACCCAGCATCCAAATGCAACTTCTGGTTGGACGAAAGCTACTGATACTTGGCTTTAGCGCACCGCACTAGTGTCACAATTGACATGGTTAGGTTTACCAGCTTCGTGGAATCTGTTTGACATGCACTAGAAGTTGTTTCACCTCGGACTTCTTCTATCATACGATCATGAGTACATGTTCAATGCGCCTATTTCTATGCAAAACACTGCAAAGAAGAATGAGGTCATGCATCCCTATCGCTAATACTACATCCGATCAGGCACAACCAACTCTGACCCCATCCATCTTGGCCTCAAGCACAATCCGAATTGTGGGGTAGCGACCAGAACAGCATAGATATATCATCCACAAATAACGCAGGACTCTCAGAACCCGCCCATATGAGACTGGTGTTCCGCCGCTCAATCCTTGGCAAGTTTTGGGTAGTTCGTTCCTTGGCAGGCGGCAAGCTTCTCTTGGCTGAGAAGGGAGCCTGAATCATGAGCGCCCCAGGCCTCAGTTAAGAAAGTAACATCGGGCCCTGACGGTATATATAGAATAAGGCGCTGGCTTAAACTTTATTCTTCCAATCCGCCCCCACATACGACTTCCCTAATTATACTGTCCTGTGGACGGCATTAGTTTCAGGCCTACATTGACATGGTCTAGGACTTGTCTCCGGCAGGCAGCTGTCAAAGAACTGTGCATCAGAGTTTCCGCTCCTAGCTGCAACCTTGCGGATGGAACACCCGATATCGTATGAGTTCTTGGGAGTAGAAGAGAGCTTGCTAAAACGGCTTGCTAATTGGCGGCAACTCCGTCCGATATAATTATCAGATGATTTAAGATTTCCGAACCGTATTCGAGTCCCAGCTCAGATTTCCAACTTCTCAATCCCTAGTCAGAATTCACCGTGACGATCAACACGGGATCGTCAAATCCCTACGTATCTATGAAGCATTCATAGTGGCATCGCTCAAAGCTTGAGGTACTCAGACATACGAAATTTTCATAAGCATCCAAAACACAGCGGCTCAACGACAACGGCCAACCTGAGTTAAAATTCATGATCTGATCAATACTCGCCAACCAATACCACTAAACTCCACTCCACAGTTATTACTAGTAACTTCGCCAAGTATTATCGCACTAACAGGCGCCACATGAGCCCATGTCAACTGGCAACACTCGCCCTTGGTAGCATCGTGTTTTGCTTGAGGAAGCTTGTTAGCCAGCGCTAGGCAGTGGAACAACGCTTGCCACTACAATATCTTGAGGAAGAAGAAAGCCCTTCACGGTGCACTTCCCAGATGCGAATTATATACAGGATTTATCAGCTGGTGAATTACATTGTTTTATACGGGTAATGTTCTCAATAACTACCAAGTCATAGGCATAGCGCTCTCACAATGGGATATATCAAGTTGCAGCGCATCGGTAGATCAAAGCACACCAAAGAACAACAGTCGACCATAATTCTGAGTATCAAAAGGCCAAGAAACTTTATCGATCGTTGGAGCCCTCAGCCCTGGGACCGTGTTTCATCGCCCACGGCTGTCACCACCACTTAGCGCATAAGTTGTGGCGTTCGCAACCCAACCTAGCACCAACTCCCGCAAGGAGTAATTACTGTGGAGCTTCGCGGTCTGTCCCGGGATTCACCTGGCGAGGGATGGTGTAACGGGGTTGTCCGTTGTCGAGAGAGGGGAGGCTAGATTTCTGCTTTAATAAAGCGCCAGAGAATCCGTTTGGTACGCTTAGCATACTCGAAGTTATTCACTTGTTTTGTATTGATGCGGCCGGTTGCTATAGGGGAGATTGACGTTTGCGATAGACGAATTCCGTCGAAAACACGTGTTGTGGAAAGTGTGTAGCAACAGCGTTGCGACTTTGCTTTGGCCCAAGTACGTGCGTAGTTTTTTTTCAATCGGTACAATGTGCTGGAGAAACATACTCTAACAACATCCAGATCTATCGGAAAGACGTCTATGCACAGGTGCATTTCTCTCTTCATCAACCCACCAAAATCCCGTCGCATTTACCATGTTGAGACCAGAGGTCGAAGACAAATACCTCGTCGGAACCACACCTCCCATATCCTTTCTCCCGTATCTTGTATTCGCCTCGTTTCTTGTCAGCCTAATTGGGACCTTTACCACCGTAGAGCTACTGCACCGACGAGCCTCTGGAACAGGATGGCGTCCCTGGTACGTATTCAAAAGCAACATCACATCACAGCGTCTTACATGTTACAGGGCGGATATTGCTATTTGTTCAGTAACATTCGGGTTGGTCGCAGTCTGGTGCATGCATTTTGTCGGGAACCGTGCAATCATCCTTGGTGACGGCGAGTTAGAGATTCAGCTATACTACGATGAGACATATGTGGTGCTGTCAGCTATACTACCCATTATACCCATCTTCATGGGTCTCTCTGTCGCGATCAGATTTCACGAGCTGGGTCGGCGAGCTATTGTTCGATACGGATCGCTTGCTGTATGCGGGCTGTGTACAGGTGGTGCCACTACCATGGTGCATTTTCTGGGAAACATCGGCGTCGAGAATTGCAGAATGTCGGCGAACTGGGCGAATATGGTTGGTTCTGCAGCTGTTGCTGTGGTCATATGTTCGGTTGGGTTTGGCCTCTTTTTCTACTGGGGAAAACTATGGATGAACAATATCTGGAGGCGCATATGTGTGTCCTTTACTCTGGCTGTGGGCATTTGCGGGTGAGTGATACCGCACACATATGGTATGATAAACTTTCTAACATGGTCTAGGATGCACTGGACTGCAGCAACAGGCACTTGGTATCAGATCGAGGCTTACCATGATGGCGAGGAAGCAGACCAGAACGTAAATCTGATTGTCGCTTATTGCCTTGTAAGTCACAGGCTGCAAATGTCAACTCTGCTGCTAACATGGATCAGTTAACAATCTCATGCATTGCATGTGTCATACTAGGCTTCATCAAACAACGCCAACGGAAAGAGGAAAAGAGCAGGGCGCAGCAAGCCGTGCTAGCTCTTGCCACCTTTGATCCTTCAGGGAAATTGCTGGTCAATAAGACTGGGTTGATGCCGTGCCAGACCATCATCCAGCATTTCAATCAAGGAGCCTTCGACGATGAACTCGACACGTCCCATCCGGTTTTCCAATGGATCTTTAGGGTCACACGAAACTGGAATGGTATCTCCGATCTCATTCCGTCAATGCGTGAACACCTGCAACTGGCTGGATACCTCGAAGCGACTTCTCCCGGAAACAAAAGACGCAACTCATTACACGAGAGCGACGATGCAACCTCGTCGGCCACGTTCCGTAAATTGTTTTGCGTCACAGCTGATGAGATGGCTACAGCTCTTGAAATGGGTCTCGAGAAGCTGGGATGTCTATATGAGGATGTTTTGACTACTGGCACGATGACCACCAATCGCGGGACGTGGACAGGTACACATACAACCAAGACTACACCAGATGTGAACGTGACAATTAACGACCTCGAGTCGGGGAGATTCGAGCCAGTCGTATTCGGAAAGGGACAGATGCTCATACTCTCGAGGAAAGTCGACGCATCAGAAGCACACCGATTACAACAACTAGGCTACAGCTTCGCCGAAATCGAGCAGGTCAGCCATAACATAGCACGCAGCCTGCAGATCCCCTGTGGCGACCTCGAGGATCTTATCATACGCCTACATGCTTTTAGTGACAGACAGTACTCTGTTCCGAAGAGCGGCACCTACCTTGCTTCTTTCTTGGTACAACCAAGACCTGGCATGAAAAGCATGGATGTCGTGGTACCGCGGGCGAATTCAGGCCGGCTCCCAATGGTCAAACTTGATGACGATCAGCTCGACAGTCATCAATTGGAAATCCTCTCAACATTCGACGGGCTCACTTTGGACCGGTGCCTGGCGCGGATCAAAGCCTCCTCGGAACCAGATACTAAAGTCTCCGCTTTCATGCACAAATTTGGCAGTCAGATCGAATCCCTTCTCCGGGAATGCCCTGAAGAGGCTCTGCATTTTTCCACGTTCTCGGCACAACAACTCGACATGGTGAATGGACAAACGGATTTTAGCCAGGCAAAGGTGTTTGCTTTCTGTGGTATCAAGGAAATTTACGTCCAATCGCTGCAGAGCTTCACTCTTAAGGCAATACCGTTTTCGTTTTTCAAGACATATCTCAGGTCGCAGACAGGATGTGCAGACCACGCTGTGCTTGTGCAAAGAAACCACGACGAGTTCGGCTATCTCCAGCGGGCGCAATCAGATGCCGAAACTTCGTCTTCAAGCCTCAGTTCCAAGTGGCCGTGGAGCCTTCGCAAAGAGAAATCACTATCTAGCGAGAGGAGCTGGAACGAAGAAACGGACTCTGTAGATAACCTTGTCAACCACAGACTACATACTAGGACTCTCACAGCGGCTTCGGGCCACAGTATGTGGGGCAGAATGGTTACGAATTCCCTTGAGGAAATCAAGTCGCCTAGAAGCAAATCCAGTTTCAAAGTGGAGATGCATAGTATGAAAAGAGCGAAGAATAATATGGTGGATCAGGAGAGCCAAACGCTGGCTGATCTGTTGATGACGATTACGACAGCATCCCGTGGCTCACTTATGAGCCGGCCACCAACCAGTGTGGAGCCTGGAGCTAATCACTCCTTTGCGTAGATTTCGTTTATGTTGTGAGCTTTCTCTTTGATATAGATTCACGATGTTTCTTCTTCTGTAGATATTTGATATATCCATTATATACATAGCGACAAAGGGCAGGATCCACTAACTTGGGGAACGGCGTGCTCTATGAGAAGAGGCTTGATAGATCGAAGTGGCTCGAGAATAGATAATATGATTGTTCACGGATTCAATGTGACCAGACAAATGAACTTCAGAGAGATCCTATGATCACATGATTTGGCGAGGGATGCAAGCGAATGCGGATGTCCGATAACGCAACGGAGATGATGGTGGGATGCTTGGCGTACCTATGACGCTCATCCGAACTTTCTGTGCCCCCACTCTCGAAGCATCGAAAACATTGACTCGGTCGCATAGCTCAGCGAGAACAGCAGAAACAGGCTTACCAGAGTTCTGCCTGTACCGAGCTTCTTTCTAGTCCCTCCAAGCTCACAATTGCTTGTCTCTGACGACTATCAAAAGCTGCGGCTCGCGCGCAAGCCCCCACCATGTCTCTGCCAGCAAATACGCAAACACACCAACTCTCACGACTCGCAACCCTCACACCGCCTTCAAACTCGCGAACATGGCAGTCCGCGCCACATCCGACTCTCCCCATTGTTGCGACGGCCTGCTCAGACCGAAGCGTTCGCGTGTATAGTCTCACGTCTTTTACACTACTCCACTCGATAACCGGAGGTCACAAGCGCAGCGTACGAACAGTATCATGGAAGCCTGGTACACAGGGCCAGAGCGTGTTGGCTACAGGCAGCTTCGACTCGAGCGCCGGCATTTGGCGGCGTGAAGAACAGGGCAGTACATTGGAAAACGACTTCACGAACCGGCGTATGGGCAACACCGAAGACGATGATGGGGACGACGAAGCAGAAGACTATCAATTCAGTTGCATTCTTGACGGTCACGAATCCGAGATTAAGTGTCTCTCGTGGAGCCCTTCTGGGCAGTACCTAGCCACTTGTTCGCGCGATAAGAGCGTGTGGATATGGGAAGAACTGGAAGATGACAACTTTGAGACAGTAGCCGTGTTGCAAGAGCATGATGGAGACGTCAAATGCGTGGCGTGGCATCCAGAAGAGGATCTTTTGGCCAGTGCAAGTTACGATGACACAGTCAGACTTTACAGGGAAGACGCGGACGATTGGGTGCAGGTTTCCATGATAGATGGACACAGTCAGACGGTATGGTGGGCTGAGTTTGAGGGAAGTGGGATGAGTAAGAAGGATTGGAGAGCACAGAGAGAAGGGCTATCTGAAGAGCAGACACAGTATATTGAGGATCTTGAGCGCTCGGGGCCACGGCTGGCGACATGTTCAGATGACCGCACAGTGAGGATATGGAGGCGGAAGGCAAAGGAGAGGGATGATAATTCGAGCAGCAACACGGGTATACCAAGCATCATCCGTTCGGCGGCGATTGACGAAGATTGGTATCAGGATGCCATACTTCCGCAAGTTCACGAACGCGCCATCTACTCAGTCTCATGGAGCCGCAGGACAGGCATGATTGTCAGTGCTGGCAGCGACGGCAAGGTTATCGTGTACAAAGAGCGCTGGAGGCAGGATGCCTCGAATGCCGCCAATGGAGATCAGATGGAGCTTGATCCGGCGCAAGCACAATCACCGACGGAATGGATAGTTGTTGCAGAACTGTTTTCAGCACACGATGTGTTTGAGATCAACCACGTCGCCTGGGCGCGGAGAGCAGACAAGGGTAAGCGGTCTGAAGATGAGGAGGTGGTGCTGAGTACTGGCGATGACGGGGAGGTTCGGGTCTGGACGCTGGACGAACTAGCGGCTAGGGCAGGAACATGAGGCCCAGGCCTATTACCGCAAGCAGTCAAGCCCTGTTGTCTCGTCTCACCACATCGTATGACCTCATGTGCTCTTTTTTTATTCTCTTTACTTAAACTTGCGGACCTCGTAGCGAGTAGTAAATGCAGACTTGCGGTCTACGCGCCGCAAATTAAGGTCACTGGCGGCTCCAGACGGCAGTGGGCTTGAGTTGATGGCTTGGATCGATTACAAGTCGTCATCGCGTGCTTGTCGAGCGTGGCGCGTTGCAGGCTCTGGTGTAGCGGCCGTGTTGTACTTCTAGTAAGGGGACGGGAAGAAGGCCAATCTTACAGAATGCAGGAATCAGAATGGGCAATGCCACACGTGGGCAGGCTTTGGCAATTGCTGGTATGCGGTGCTGTGGCGCAGGGGGCGGCGGGTGAACTTTCGTCATGCCAAGAGGGCGATCGCGATTAGGATCAGGGAAGCGGTGCGAAATTTATGGGAAGATGCGAGGTGTAATCTACGCGTATCTGACGACGCTTATTTGCCCACTGTGTCGCGATTGTGCACACTCTTCTGGCCACTTTGCCTGTCTGTCTTGTTTCTGTGCTCTGCCTACACCTGGTGAGCCCGGCCGCGTCGCCCTCTCGACACCTCTCTCCTTCCTTCACCCGTTAAGCAGCCCCCTTGGTAGCGGTCACTGTAGCTCCAGCTTTCGGAATCCGACCCACGTCTTCCGCGTATCAGGACCGCGCGTTGTCCATCACAAAGCTCCTCGGTCTCCTCCACCCCACACCTGCGGTCGCTTCCATCCCAACGCATTTTCGCCAAGAGCGCGTGTTCTGTAAGAAGAACGACGTTGCGCCCATAGTCGCCCTCCCCCTCTCGTTGCTTGGTTCACCGCCTGCACCCATCTGCCACCGCCTATGCCACCAAAACGAAAGCGAACCACGGCCGTAGACTCCGTCAAGCAAGACGCCATGGACCCCGTCCAACCCTCTTCTCGCGATGCATCCGACGAGGGCACCGTAGATCCTGTGCTCAAGGCCGTCGCGTCCAAGAAGGAGCGCCAGGCCGACACCAATGGCACGGCCAAGCGAGTACGTGTAGCAGACGGCCTCCACAACGGCGAGGACGACGAGGAGCGCGCCAGCAAGAAGAGCCGCCGCACATCATCATCCCCAGACAGCGAGCATGGCGAGGCAGGCGAGGCCGAATCTATGCGCATGCCGCCTCCTCCAAAGGCCGGTCTGGTCGATCCCGTCGGTTACAAGACGAACCCTCCGCCCCAGGGGCGCCCGGTCAGGATATACGCAGATGGTGTTTTTGACCTGTTCCACCTTGGTCACATGCGTGCGCTTCAACAGGCCAAGACTGCCTTTCCGGACGTCCACCTGGTGGTCGGTGTCACGGGTAACAAGGAGACACATAAGCGCAAGGGTCTGACGGTTTTGTCTGCAAGGGAGCGCGCCGAGAGCGTACGCCATTGCAAATGGGTTGACGAAGTCATTGAAGATTGTCCGTGGATCGTTACGGCCGAGTTCCTGTTGAAGCACAACATCGACTATGTTGCTCACGACGATCTGCCATATGGAGCGGACGAGGGCGATGACATCTACGGTCCCATCAAGGAGCGAGGCATGTTCCTCGTCACCCAAAGAACAGAGGGTCTCAGCACAACAGGTATTATTACCAAGTAAGAGTCTCACTTCCACCAGTCAGGAGCCTGCTAATGTATTATAGGATTGTACGAGATTACGACCAGTACATCGACCGCCAACTGAAGCGCGGAACATCACGTAAGGAACTCAACGTATCGTGGCTGAAGAAGAACGAGCTCGATGTCAAGCGTACAATGGCGGAGCTGCGCGACAGCATTAAGGCCAACTGGACCACAACCGGCATAGAACTCAGCAGAGATTTCCGCCAATTCTGGCAAACAAGTCGACCAGGAAGCCCGGCCAGAACTCCTACAAAGGAGCATTCGCAAGCCGAAGCCATGGATGTCTCAGGCTCCGCTCGATCGCCCTCGGCACTCTCACGACTCAGTCATCTGGATATTCCGCGCGCGAACAACCCCTCGAGGGAATCATCAGAGTTCACCGCTGGTTACAACCTCGGTCTGATTGGAGGTGTACGATCATGGGTACGTGTTGATTTCTTTATCTGTGAGAGTTGAATGAGATGCTAACATGAGACTGTAGATGGCGCGTAGTCGTCGCAATTTGAACGACAGCCGGCCCCAAAGCCCTATTGACGACAGTTCAGACGAGCATGAGACCAAGAGCTCACATGAAACCCCACGTGGACGTACCGGCAAGCAAACAAAGAGCGAGCCATCCGTGGAAACTGCTGCTTAGGAAGCGTTTACTTGCTACTTGAAATAGATGATTGCCGCCTGCCTACCTCCCTTTTTTTCATTTCCTCGTTATTACTACTTATCCTAATATGATGCTGTTCCCGCGCGACCAAACACGCTTCGTTTTTGTTGCATAATACTAACAAATGATTGAGTGTCTAGCTGCGTCAAACAGATTGGACTTTTTCCACAGATTGATGGCCAGCTTGTTAGTGCTCTCTTGGCTGTTAGGCAGACAAACGATTCACGTTCAAAGCGTCTGTTCGGCTTAATTTCTTTTTTTTCACTTCGTTTGATGGTTGATCATGTTATTCAAAGACGAAACTGGGAATCGGCATCGTGTTCGGTAATGGACGGATCTTGGGAGATACGAACAGAGAAGCCGGTGTATGTTCGTGCGTACACTATGTTGTCAAGACGCCACTGCTTTATCTTAAAGAACTTCGCCTTGTCATGTAACTGCAGCGCAATGAGCTTGTTGTTCAAGGATATCATCTTAGTACGTGATAGTAATACGATAAAGTTGTAATCCGAACAGAGAGAGTCCATGCCCACAGTCCGCACACGCCAGTCTACCACCATCACACATAACCCTGCTGGAGATCTAAACTCCAAAAGGGCGCACAATGGAGAGACCCCGAACAAGGCGATTCAAACCGAAAACCTTGTTGTGCTTTGTTCGCTCATAGCAATTGTCAAGCGACTCATGAAGGCGAAGGGGAAAGCAACAGCATGGAGGTGAGTTGCCGACCTGATTGCTCTTGCTTGATTGTACTGAACGGGGAGATAGGCAAGGGAAGACATAAGGCATAGTTGAACAAGGCGATCAGAAGTCATATAATTCACGAGATGCTCATAACAGCACTCCAATAGTAAAGCCAATTCCAGCAGGCAAGAACATCCAGACGAGACCACAATCCCACTTACCCATTCCACTCGCTTCATACATTTAGTCGTCATACAAACGAGTCTAGCAGCACCAGAGTACAAAGGCAAAAAAAAAGATGTGCACAGCCCTCTTCACCACGTCCCTGCACTGCGCCTGTCCGCCCACGCCCGTATACCCGTACGTCCGCCTCTGCGCAAAAGCCACGCAGCACACGCCCGCCAGAGCGTGTGCAGTCGGCAGTCGCATGAGTCAGACGGCGTGGGCGCGGGGACGCTGTGCGTGGTGTGTGGACTGCCAAGGTGAAGCGTTGAGGGGGGAGAGGAGGGAGCGCGTGAGGAGGGGGAGGGAAGGCGGTGATAGGGCGGTTGTGACGAGGGGGAGGGGGGGATGATGATGTAGATGGGGTAGATGGGGTAGGGGGGTTGTTGAAAGAGCGAAGTTGGAAATTTGGACGGGAGGGTTGGAGAGGGGGGGAGTGGAAGCATGCATGCGGGTTTTCTTTTGCAGGTTGCGTGTGGGGGGGTTTTGTTGCAGGAAGGAGGGGAGGGAGAGGGGGGTAGAGAGACACGTCATTGCGAGAGAGTGTGTGTGTATGCGGTATGTATGTAAGTGTTTGAGTGGTTTTTTTTCCTTCATGTTGGGTGAGGCAAAAAGGAAAAAGGTACGCAAGTAAATGGGTCCCGATCCAGTGTTGTTGTTGGTTATGGGTTGTTGGTATTATGGGTTTCGATGGTCGGGATTGCCTATTTGGGTTATGCCTGGATCCTCATACACCGGACGACACCAGAGTCCGTGTCCGGAGGTCAAACGTCAGCGAGAAGAGAGAGCGAGAGCAGCGGGACGAAATCTTGATTAATCTGTTTTTTTTTTGGCGAGGCGGGTGCGCTGGGAAGGGGATCATCGGAGTAATTAATAGCATGGAAACATCGTAGCCAGGCACCAGATGAACGGGGCGATTTAGCGGCGTTCGGGGAATGGGCGGCTGAGAGGGCTAGAGTGAGGCTAAAAGAGGGAATGAATGCATCTCGTCCGAGTAAGTAGTAAGTATGATGACGGGGCGACATCCGCGCGACGACGGCGTTAACCGCGTGTCGTCGGAAGTGGACTGTGTGAGATTACTGTGTAGTGTATTGTATCTTTCAATCTTCATCTCTTTCCCTCCGTGTCTTTTGTCCTGTTACATAGACACTGTCTCAGTCTTCTTGGCCGCGCCCCCGTCAGTCCATACGCTGTATCGGCAACGGACCGGGGAGCAAGCAAGTAGGCTTCAGGATGGCTGGCTTTTCCCTGGGTCAGCATGCAAGCCGCGCGACTGCTCGCCCTGGTTTTGGTTGCGAGCAAAAGTGAGGCGGTGGTGATGCGGTCTCCGGTGCGCACGGCCAATTAGCGGGTGCCGCACGCCGTCTGGGCTGGCTGGGCTGCACATCTGCTGCATCTTCCTCCCTCTCGACATCGCCGCCTCCACCGTCGGACGAGCTCTTCGAGACACACGACTGGCGACTAGCGGTGAGCGTGTTGGGATGACATGCCTTGCAGCTTCACCCTCATCCTCGTCGTCCCCGCCCCGGCCTCGACGCGGAACGCCCTAAGCCCGTCGGCGGTTCTATGGCGATCGCCTCGACGGTATTGCTTTGCACATTCGACATATGGTCAGGGCATAACCACACCCGCCGTCTGTGCCCAGTCTTTAAACAAGAACGCAAGGGCACGCACCCGACTCGTATCTCAGCCTCCAGCTTGCGCAACCGAGCCCATCCCTCCCCCCCCCCCCCCCCAGCCGCCAGACCATTGCTGTTTGAAGTACGCAGCGTCATTCAATCTCCGTCGTCACCAATACCGCCGCCATCATCATTTACCACTACAATCACGACCAACATCACACCATCTGGCAGCTCTCTCCCACGCCTGCCTACACACACACATCGTTACCACTATCATCAGTAGTAACACTCCTTCCTCCTGTCTGTCTCTCTGCTTTCTGCTTGTTTTCCACTCTCTCTCTCTATCTCTCTTGCACTTTGCTTTTCCTGCAAAGTGCTTTCCGTCCGAAGCCGTCTCTCTACGCTTCCTCTCTTCCTTGTTGTTCTGTCGCTCTTTGTCATTGCGGATGACCTTCTTGTCCCCCTTCACTATGTCAACGCCTGTCAAGCCCTAAACTTGTATACCAACAGTCTCCATTGACCTAGTATCTCAAGCGGGCACATGCCAACAAGGTACGACTTTCATCCGAGCACCGTCCCGCCCTTCGCGGCGTCTTCGTGCTTGTCTGACTCGGAATGTCATCTCGCTCGTTCCAGCAGGCCCCTGTTGTGCCTTGGTCAAACAACCCGCGAACACGTTTCCATTCTGTGTCTTACAAACCGCGCTGTCTTGGATAGTTTGGTGGGCTAACGACTGGCAGTCAGCGCTTGCAGCAACCTTGTGCGCTTCTCTTGAGCGTTCGCTTCCCACCAGGACTTATCACCACTGCTTTGCCCACTCACGCGCTCGTCACCACACCGCCGACCAGCGTCACCGTACTCCCAGCACACGTCATCACATGAGAACTCGACCGTCATCAATGCAGAAGAACTTTGGTGGCGTACGCCGGCGCAAGGAAATGAGCTCCCACACGCCAAAGACGAATCCCAGCGCCAACCCGTCCTTTGCGTCAGAGCAGCACTATGCGTCACGGTCTGGCGCAATGGACGTAGATGGCATCGAGGTATCACCATCGCCATGGCACGGCTCCATCTCTGGCCCAGAAGGACAGACTGTCGAAGAGAGACAGATCACGGACCAGGGTGCAAGGCAGGCTAGGGATCATGTTGCCTCAAAAGAGATGGTCACTCCATCGCCATCACGACGTTGCTATTTGATCGTACACGAAGAGCTTGCAGAAATGCTCAAAGTTATGCTAAGCGAGCAGCCCGAGACGCAACCATCTGTTGAAGAGTTAGCCCAGGACTTTCTGTACGCAACACTCACGCCACCCGTCACAACGCAATCGTTGAGCGAGCTAGACATGCAAAGTATCATTACCAACATCAAATTACGGCATGACGTCAACTTTGACCGAGATCTGAGCTTCCGACCTAACTTGGATGGTGCAAAAGGACAAAGGAAGGAACGAACCGCTGACAAGTACTGGACAGCGTTGATCGCTGAGCTGGAACTGTACAAGCGCTTGTTCCAAGGAACCCCACCGATACCCCAAGCCAAGTTGGAACGATTTGCTCGTGGCGCGCAACGGCGAATTCCAGTCTTGTTCCAGACGATTCGAGATGTCATCAAGAGCCTCGTTCCCGACAGTGATCATTCAAGAGTAGATGAGCACCTCGATGTTCCTCTGCTGATGCAAGAGATTGAGCGTGGAGTGTGTGACTTTGTAAGGCTAGCGGAATGGATTGCCCGCCTCCTCAAGGAGCATTGTGCCCCGATGCGTGATGTGTGGGTTGACGAGATGGTGGCCCTCACAAGACAGGGCGCAGTTACACAAGATTCAAAGCAGATCATCATTGGCCTGAAGACGCTCTTTGCTATCCTCGAGGCGATGAAGCTTGTGAGTTTGATAGTTCAAAATTATACCAGTAAAGACTAACCGAGATCCAGGATGTCGCCAACCACCAGATTCGAAACCTGAGGACGCTGCTTATCGAGGATACAGTCAACTTTGAAAAGCACTACCATCTGGAAAGACTTGTGAGCGGCAGAGCCAGGATCAACGTCGATGCTGCAAAAAGCTGGTTCACCGCCGCTGTTGAGGAGTTTGTATCGCAATGTTCACCACGACCAAGGGCTGGACCCTGCCTCGAGCTTGAAGTCTTTACCCGCGCTGTTACGGCCAAGTCGCTTGGCCGAGACAGACGGGGAAATCTTCCTGAAACCTTTTTCCTCGACAACGACCGATTACGTGTATTCAGAGCTGAGGTTGATGATCTGGTCATGTTCGAAGTCTGCATGGAAATGTGCGTTGCAGTGGCGAAGCAATTCGGATACCAGGGACCTATCACTCTCACTCTCGGCCAACAACTTCGCACTGCCCTCACTGCCATCATGGGCGAAGCTGCTGGGTACGGTGCTCATCAGTGGATGATGAACTCGGAAGCTCTTTCGTTGGAGATTTTGCGACACGCGTCCCGTCTTGCTGGACAACCAGATACACATGGTTTTGACCGCATGGTTGATGCCAACATGAGCTTGCGTATGCTGTTCGTTCGCCGAACCGCTCACCATGCTGCACGTCTCGAGGCTTTGCTCCTACCACAGATTCTCGCCAACGTCGACCGCCACAGGGCCTCATCGCCAGTGGATCTTTTCACCAATCTTGTTCCCATTTCAGCATCTTTGCCTCCTCTACCAAATACGTCACGGTCCGGCGTTTCTGATGCATTTTCGCTCGCTCACCTACAACCAGAGACTGGCAAGTTGACAGACCTCGTTAACCGCATCACACACATTATCCTACTTCACTGGAGAATATGGGCTCCTATCGCATACGTTCCAGAAGATGTACCACACCAGTCACCCGCAGAGGAGAATGCCACATCATCCCCTGCTTGATGAATGCAATCCCAACAGTCATGACTGAAAACTGATTCAGGAGCGTCTGTTCCCAATTAACACACAGGTCCGGAGGTCTCCGAAGCCAGGCCAAGTTATGCTTCGCTTCTACCTTCCAATCAACACATTTAACGTTTCCCATGTCGACATTTGTTTTCTCGTTGTCCTTCTCATTTTTCGGAGTTTTTTACAGGGGAAACAAATCTGGATGAACAAATTACGGAAAGGCTTTATATACCCGGCGCAAAATTGAAATATGGGTCTATGTCAGCTTTGTATATCTTTTATTTGTTCGTTTTATTTGTTTACGATACCACCTTTTTTGGCAACTTTTTTTTTCTCTTTCATTTTCTGTGTTGTTATTCGCCGGCACAGCGGCCAGGGTAACAATGGTATACGTTTCTTGTAATGCAAATTTGGGGGAGTGGACAGTGGAGACGGGCAAAGAAGGGGAGCGGGGTGCCTTTTTGTATTTTTACACTCGATTTGATATGTAGTTTGGATTTTCTTCTCTTTTTTTGCTTAGCGATGGTGTTGAGTTTGATTCAAAGCGTGTTGATTGGTTGTTTGGTTCGTTTGTCTCTTCTATTTTCTTTGTATAAATGGAAATACATTTCGGAGAGTTTTTTTCGTGCTTATGAAATTGGTTGGGTACACGTCTTTTTTTTCATTCTCTTCTTAGAAATCTCATCTCTTGGTGTAACCGTGTTTGCAATATGCATCTTTGCGAAGTGTTTGTTCTTAAAGTATTTACACATGTTTTTTTTCTTTGTTGTCTAGTCAAAGGAGGACATGTGTAAGAGTGGAGATGGAGGGGGGGATGTTAATTAAGAATAGGATAAGTATGTGGACAGGCTTGAGTGGTGTAAGGCTTGGCCAGCACAAGCCACAGCTCCGCCACAACTGCTGCCTAGTGTACTACACCACCACAACCACGTCATTGGCCCCCTTTAGTGGCTGCCTGGTAAGGCTGGCCTAGTAATTTCCTTAGCTACATACATTCCTTCATGGCATACATGCATACGGCAGCGTGACCGGGCCGAGACTCGTTAAACGGCGTCACCGGTGACCATGGAATCATCTGCTTAGCTGCATTCTTTTTTTGCGCCGCATCGACACATGTCAGTGCCAGCTGAGTAGCCCTTCAATCGACGTTGCAAATCACCAACGATTCATGTCGCAACGCCCTTTTTGCACCTGATAACTCGGCCGCAGCAACTTGCTCTAGCGCCTCGTCAGATGTGAGTCAGGCCGCTTTCTCATGTCCGACGGTAATGTTCAAGGCAACGCCTTGTTCCTATCAGCGGAAAAATGAGTAGCATCGGACATAGGCGACCGTGCATGTCGCACAGCCACTTGTTTACTAGCTTAGGCTGCAACCCGCCCTTTTTTTGAGTCTTTACCTAGTTTTATTGCGGGGTAAGTAAGACTAAAGGACTTTTGGGGTGTGAAATGCACGTTACGCACGTTATGCACGTTATGTCATAAGAGGAAATTGGCTTGGAGGAGGTGGCGGCGGCGGCCAGTATTAATATTCTGACCTCCCCTTTGCTCACATGTCCCCATTCTGAAACCTGTGTCTTTTCAAACTACTTCACTACTTTCTTTGAGGACCCACTAGTGAAGCAGGCCTTTTTCTTTAAAGGTGAGATACAGGCTTTGAAGGGGTTTACTGACTGCGGTGGCGATACTTCATCTTCCCTACTACGAGCGGATAACCCACCTTAGCCGTCGTCATGGAGAGCCTCAAGGGAGTGCTGCCACAGGGATTTGCGGAGGGGGCGATTGGCATTCCTGGCATTGGCGCTTTTGCTCAGATTCTAATGGGCAAGCTTGGAGTCGATGTTGGGAATCTAATGTCTTTCTACCTGCTCCTATTTGGTGTTTATCAAGGAGCACTGTATCTCTACAACCAAGTCTACTATTATCTACTGTAAGTTGTATAGCCCCGATGCTCTTCAAGACTTCATATCTAAACACGCATCATCATCTAGGAATTACGGAACTTCAGCTATTCGAATCGATGATGATGACGATCTGTACGCCCAGTTCATCACCTGGATATCGGAACAGCGCATGACGGAGCTAAGCCGAGATCTCAAGGCCTCCTCCAGGAAGCCTCGGGCCCGTTCTGATGACTCTGACGAAGAGTCGGATGACGAGCCGGATAACGAGGATGTCCTTGATGAGTCGGGCATTTTCCAGTACGACAAATGGGCTGGTAATAACCCCATCTACTACGAGCCTAATCTTGGTAACGACAAGTTCAAGTACAACGGCTCCTACTTTCAGTTCACCAAGGACGTGCAGGAGGACAAGTTTGCGCAGCGCAATAAGTACTGTCTCATTATCCGCTGCATGGGCCGAAGCACACAGCCTATCAAGGAGCTCATTGAACATGTTAAGACCTGGTCTAGCAAGAAGCCTAACACCATGACGGAAATTTATCGTGCCGAGTCGCGACATGGAGGGTACTGGCAGATTCAGTCGACTCGTCCTTCGCGCCCTATCAGCACAGTCACGCTGGATGAAGTGCAAAAAGACAAGATTGTTGCGGATATCAATGAGTATCTTCATCCTGCTACTGCGCGGTGGTATGCAGCAAGGGGTATTCCGCATCGTCGAGGGTACTTGTTCCACGGACCGCCAGGAACAGGAAAGACTTCTTTGAGCTTCGCAGCGGCTGGTATCTTCGGACTGAGCATCTACTGCGCGTCTCTGAGCGAACCCGATCTCGGCGAGTCTCAGCTCGCGTCACTCTTCAGTCTACTTCCCAACCGATGCATTGTGCTCTTGGAAGACATTGACTCTGCAGGTATCCGACGCGAAGGATCTGGAAAGACCATCTCGAGTTTCGATTCCGGATCCGACTCGGAGGACGAGACTGAAAAGGTGTCTCAGCCACTAAAAGAGAAGGACAACGAGGAGGTAGTCAAGACCGATGAGAAAAAAGAGGACACCACTGAGACCGAAAAGAAGGTTTCTCTCCGTAGACGAATCACGCGCTCTCTCCGCACCCAGAAACCCATCACCAAGACCGACAGCGAGACCACAACTCTAGTCTCTAAAGACGACGCCTCCGAAGCAAACACCACCGTCGACACCACCTCTGAAACCAAATCCGCCCACAAAGTCCACGTGACCGAGGACCAACCCACCAAGAGCAAAATCTCCCTCGCCGGCCTCCTCAACATCATCGACGGCGCAGCCTCAAATGAAGGCCGCGTCCTAATCATGACCACAAACTGCCCCGAGAAACTCGATCCCGCACTCATCCGCCCAGGACGCGTAGACGTTCAAATCAAATTCACCCTCGCCACGCACGCCCAGATGCAGGATATCTTCCGTCGTATGTATAGTAACGACACGGATACCGCCCCTGCATCCACCTCCCCCTCCACCTCTAAACCAACACCCAGCGCAAAACCCCGTACTGCAAAAGATAGCAGCAACGAGAAAGATAAGGGCAAGCCTGCTACTCCCTTCCTTCCTCCCCGCTTCGCTACTTTACCTCCAGCCGAGCTCGATGATCTAGCGCAGAAATTCGCAGATAGTCTACCCGAGAATTCGTTCTCGCCGGCGGAAATCCAGGGATACCTGCTTATGCGGAAGACGGATCCGAAGGGTGCGGTTGAGGAGGTTGCGGCGTGGAGGGATGGCGTGTTGGAGGCGAGGAAAAAGGGGAGGAAGGTTATTGAGTTGAAGTAATTAATCTTCTTAATCTCCTTTTCTGAGTGTTTGTGTGGAAAAAAGCATAGCGTGGAGTTTTAGCATTGGTTTTCTTTTCTTGCATGGTAATATTCGGGGAAGATGGACAAGTGGATTTTTTTGGTCATAGACCTTTGTCTGGGAGATGAACAACGGAATCGGAGATAGTGAGATAGAAGACCAAGGATATATAATTCGAAAAATCGATACAGCTCGAGTGGTTGTGAAAAATTTCAATTCGTTGCAAATGGCTCAGAAACAGATTAATCAAACGCCTTTTTACGCCTTCCCATCGCCTTTTACGCAATGTAAATCATGCAAAGTAAAACCATCGTCATTCTCCTCCTTTTTTTTTTAATTGTCTAGCCAGTCGAGGAATTCGGGGGTAAAGTAGCTGACTACTATCGAAGCACCAGCTCGCAGGATACCCTGAGTCGCCTCCTCGGCCATCTGTCTCAATTCAAAGACACCGGCGGCTGCCGCTGCATGGATCATGGCGTACTCGCCAGAAACCTGGTATGCTGCGATTGGCATATCCTTGCCAATTTCTTTTGCGTCACTGATAATGTCTAGGTACTGGCTGGCAGGCTTGACCATGATAATATCTGCGCCCTCGCCGATATCTCGTACAATGGCTCGTCGCGCTAGACCACGGCCACCAGGAGGCAGTTGGTAGCATCTTCGGTCGCCGAATGAGGGGACTGAGCCGGCAGCGTCGCGGAAGGGGCCGTACAAGCAGCCCGAAAACTTGGCGGCGTACGACATGAGCGAGACTTGGTGTGCTATTCCAGCCTCGATGAGTCTCAACTTGATTGCGCGTATGCGACCGTCGTTCATGTCTGAAGGCGCAACGCAGTGCGCACCGGCCTGCGCGTATGAGAGAGCGACATCGGCGATGCGTTCCACGGACAAGGCGTTGTTTAGACTGCCGTCATCACGCAGGATACCGCAGTGACCGTGTGAGGTGTATTCGCACAGGCAGACATCGGCAACAATAAACAAATCGGGGAATGCTCGTCGAAGCAGGCGGATGGCCTTGATTACAGGGCCCTTGGGGTCATCCGCATTGGTGCCGAGGGCGTCCTTTGCAGCGGGCGCGAGCGGCACGCCAAACAGAATGACCGACTTGAGGCCCTTTGCGACAAGAGGCGTAAGGTATGGCACGACCTTGTTCAGGCCTCGGCGGTGGATGTTGGGAAGCGAGGGGATGAGCGTCTCTTCGTCAGGCTGATCGGAAATAAAGAGGGGAAAGATGAGCATCGACTGCGCTGTGCGTTAATTCCTGCAATGCTTTTTCAAAGGGGAAAAAAAGTCGCTACCAGCATACCTTGGTCAGCTGGCGCTCTGACTGCCATGCTCGCGACAGAGGGTGACTATATCCTCCATGCAACTGGCTCTTGATGTCGCCAGATATGCTTACGCTCGTGGCAGCAGTGCTAGCGTAGGATCGTGTTGAGCGTGCTTCTGACACCTGCGAGCGCAGATCCGGTCGGTCGGGTCGCTCCGAGTTACGGTATGCAATGTCTGAGACGAGCGAAGAAAAAGACATGATTGCGGCGAGGAATAGGGTGTCGAGGGAAGTGTTCCGAGGTGGTGAGGGGCTCTTGCTGCGGTTGTACTTTGGGCGGTCTAGAAAGGTGGCGGATATACGATTACGGACTTCCGAGGTGTGGGACGTTCACAACAAGAAACGATTGTAGTAGACGAACAATGGCGATATGCTAATGTCCGCAAAAGAGAAAAAGAGAGCGGTAGAGCACGGTCAGAGCGGAAGTAAACTGCAGGGTCCCGAAGTTTCTGGGCACAATTTACAAAGGGCGTGGCGATACTATATGGGCATTGATTGCGAAGGACGCAAAACTATGCCCGATGACGAATGGGAAGTGCAGGATTACTCGCATCCAGATAGAGTTTAGCCGACGATTATGTCAGACAACCGCGGAATTCTTTCGGTGGCCGAGGCAATGCTCGGGATAAGCCTTGCGATACCCTTGCATGCATCCTACTGCGACACAACATCTCAACTTCTTACCTATTTGCATTCACGAGCATCCACTATAAGCGCCATGCCCAGCAATTCTTAGGTCCAGAGTGTGCCTAGATTCTGCCTATAACGGGATCCAGCCCTCTGTCGCGCACCAAGCCTCCTCCACTTCAGCTGAACACTCTACCCACTCTTATTAGATAATTAACTCCACTGAGCTTGAGTCTCGTGATCGGTCTACTGTGTATGAAACTCTACTTCACAGCCCTTTCGAGCTCGCTGCAGCCATCTCATTACAGCCTGCCACCCTCTCTTGCACATGACGTAGCAACCAAGTCTGTCCTCAGATCGACAATAGCTTGGCTATGGTTGTGATTTTTCTGCCCAAGCTCCAATCGTTTCGCAACACTGGCGAATTATATGCTTGTTTAGAAGATCACACTCCCAGAGGCCTTGGTGTAGCATTGGCATGCTTGGTGGGCTCGCGTGCCATGCCTATCAATATCGGCAAACATTGCTGCGGGCTATCCCTGAATACACTGATCTTCAATGCTCCATGTCCTTGAGATCAGGTCCCGACATCGATTCTGGTGTACCTCAACCAGAATCCTCACCTTCCCAACAATCATACCCCCTGCCCCAGACAATGCTGTAGTCTGGTAAGATTGCCCTTGAGCTCACGGGCGCTCTCTTCGGGTATCTAGAACGTACTCTACAAGTAGCGCAGCGCCCTCTACCGTTTTGCCACTGGCAGCAACACTCGATCATCGGACTATTATAATGCTCCCCAAGACGTTCACTTCGATCCTGAAACAGCCCCGATATCTCCTGATAACGAGGGCTTAATCCTAATTGAGTACCTTGTGCGCATGTGGCGGCGGCGATTTCGCATATGACGGCAAGAATATCGATAATGTTCGCTGCCACGAAAAAAGGGACTACCTGGCCCCTCAGGTTGCGGAAAAAATAAATAAACTAAAGGTGTGGCGTGGAGAAGATGTCAAAAAAGCAAAGTGCAAGCCTGGACAAACCCACCTGAATGGTACCCAAGATTCAACCACACTATTTCTCCAGCAGCCCATTGCACTACTTACAGTCCTGTTCCGTGGTTTGCTAGTGGCGATTTCAGATGATTATCACGCTGTAGTAGTATCAAAGACATTTCTTCAAGGATAGAGACTCTTTGTTTTGACACCTCAAAGCCCGCGGACGCAGGGGTCCGCTTCGTCAGAAAAGCAACACCGTTGAGCATAATACGCTAACCACCCATGGGGACCAGATACAGGCTAACCCTCAGAAAACGTTTACCAACCAACCGACCTACACCATCCACTGAACTGCTTTTCCTCGCTTCGGGACCTACGCCATTACACTATAGGCGCCACTCCACACTGCACCAGGCCTTCGTTCACGTTAGTCCCTCCAAACCGACCCTTCACACTCCCGTGCCGTGCTGTATGTGACAGCGGCGCCAACACGGGGCAGCCACGCTTCTATCCGCAGCCCGTGCCTTGATAAACATGCTCGAACAAGCACATCAAAAGCCATGCGATTTGCGAGATCCACTAAAGTGCATATAAACACCAAGCGACGCACCAGGGGTTGCGATTCATGGTCCCCAACTTCTTGACACTTTGTTCCATCACTAGCCATGTCAGACAACTTGAAGCCCGCCATCATTGGCGTTAACATAACGTTGATATTGCTCACTTTGTTGGCTATCAGTTGTCGTATTGGAAGAAAGTTTCGAATGGTGAGCAGCTTCAGCTGGCACGATGGTAGGTTGACTGCGGGCATGTCATCATCAACTTTACTGACGATCACAAGCTCTCGCTGCGTACGCAGGATTTTGTGCCATCATGCTCTCGATCGTGCAGATGGCCAGCACACATATCGGTGGAGGCCTAACCCTCGATGCTATTCCACCTGAGAATATCACTCCTTTTCTCAAGGTTCGCCTCCACAGCCTCGACATCTGATATCTTCTGCTAACAGTGTACACAAAAGATGGTCATGGCATCGTTGTTCTTCTACTTCATGTGCAACTGGGCTGTGAAGCATTCGTTGCTTTGCTTTTACTCCGAGCTCACCTTCGAACACTCGCATCGCATATTCATCTACGTGATGCACGTCTTGGCTTTCATGTTTGGTTTTTCGTGCGTCATCATTGGTATTTTCCAATGTCTCCCTATCCAGAAGTTCTGGAACAACGAGATTGAAGGATTCTGCATCGACAATGACGCATTTGGCTACTACAACTCGATCTTTATGCTCTTGAACGACATCGTCCTCTACATTATGCCAGTCATCTTTACCTGGAACGTCAATCTACGCCGCTCTCACCGCATCGCCGTCAACTGCCTCTTTGCTCTTGGAGGCCTGGTCCTAGGAGCAAGTGCCGCACGTGTCTACTTCATGGACCAGCAAGTCAAGCACCCGGATTTCGCATTCCGCTTCGCTTCGATGATGATCTGCTCCGTCATCGAAAACCACCTTGCTGTCATTGTCGCATGCGCGCCCAACATCAAGGCACTCATCGTGTACACCTTCCCCAGCCTGCAGGGCAAGTTCGACAAGATTATCAGCACTGGCGATGCCTACCGCCACAAGTACAAGAGCGGTTACAAAAGCAAAGATTCCGCTACTCTCGATGTGGAGTCTTCAGGAATCATGAAGATGAAGGACGTAGAGGTCAGAGTGGAGAAGCCCGAGCGGCCTGGCTTCTTCTCGACTGGAAGCTCAAAAAGTGGGAAGACTAAGGACCAGTGGTGGCGAGCGCCAAATAGCTGGGCTGTCGAGTCTACCACGACTACTATCGCGTCTACTAATCAGAACTAAGAAAGCTTTGGACTATGGGGACATGTCATGTTTGAAGAACTGATCCTTTTGTAAACGTGGTTATGCAAGTTCATTGTATCTTCCTCTATTATCATAGTCGACTATTCATAAAGCGAAAAAAATGAGTTTTCATCTCTCATTACGCCTTCTCCCTGAACGTCCTTGCAATCCAAAATTACCCATTTTCCGATATTGACTCCCTTTTCCCAATGCATTACTCCGCCCATTGCGCTCGTTGTTGTACATATATTATCGACCATGGTTACTCCGTCTATTAGCGTGCAACAACGTTGCTCGTCCCCACATGCCTCGACCACTTCTAGGTTCACTGGTACTTGACTTCCGCACCCTCCTGCGTCTCACGTTTTCGTCGCTTTCCACTCTCTTTCCCAAAACACAACCATCCACTGATAGCCGCACGCAATCGTTTCCAAAATGATTCCTTCGACATTCCATCCCTTGTAGTCGTAATAGTGACGGTGGGAGGCTGGGGTAGCGCCGTAATGCTTAAATCGTACGCATCCTGTAGATTAACCAGGGTTGCGCTTTGGGGGCGGTTGGAGCTTGTAACTGGGTTTGAAGCAGGCTCATGGTAATCATGGAACAGAATAGAGTTTATGGGGAGATGGCGCGACTGCATATTTTTTTTGGTGGCGTTGAATGGAAGACAATTTGTTGGATGGAAAAAAAGACGAGAAACTTGCTTGTCGGGCGGCGTTGCCTGACAGATTTGATGCAGTTAAGGTTTTACTTGACATTGACAAATGGTTGCGCAATAAGGGGTGAGATGCTCATGGAAAACGGGGTTATAGGTGGCGCGTCATTGTTTGGACAGCCAAACACCCGTTGTTGTGTAAACGGTGGTGAAGGTGAAGGTGAGGATGGGAGTGAAGACGAAGGCGATAGCTAATCGTCCGTTAGTGGATTACGCACCCAGCCTAATCGGACTCTTGGAGTCAGGCTGCGGTCTCCCTATATGAGTCGTGTTATACAGGTTAGATTGCAGGGGTAGCTTGTGTTTCGACGTCCGTTAGTGATTACAGAGAAGAATATCGGTCGGATCCTATGGAAGCTATGATGATGATGTGGGAGTTTGGGCGATCAAGTAAATGCCTCCGGTCTCCTAAAACCTCGGACAGAGGCGGAGTGGAGATTGATTGTGGAAATTGAGCAAGCCAAGAGCGGAAGAAATTAGGCAATTGCCCGGCATGACATGGTTCGCTCGAATCCATGACTAGGAAGTGTCAGATTTTAATAGGGTTGTGTACGTATACGCAAGCCTACAAAAGCGATGAAGTATCTTCTACTAGCGTTGATACAAGAAGACGCGTTGCCTGTCAACAATGACATCTTTAGTCTGACAGGCTGACCATAGACATCTACCGCTGTAGTAAACAACCTAAGAATGGACACATCCCCCATGATTCCCGTCCGCGCGTTTCCGAATACGGTTGCTTCGGCGATTTAACGATGAGATTTCCCCAGATTTTCCCGAAGACGGAGCGGAACCCCCCTGTGCCACCAATCATCCGTCGGCCTTGTTGATTTAGCCACGCCACCACACTCAAGATCGAGTTCATGCGTAGGCAATTCTTACTGTAATAATCCGGCCGAGGTCTAGCTCGCAAGCGTAGTCACAACGGCTGAACTGTAAATCCCAATCTAATACAGCTCCTAAATCTAGGCCAGACTGTGATATATTAGTATAAGTATGTGTCGGCCCTGCCTTCTAGAATATCGCTGTGCTTGCAAAGCAACACTGATCCCAACATCATGAAGTCGCACATTTCCTTGTCTGCCGTCCTAGTCTGTGTCCTCGGAGTCGTTTCCGCCGACAAGCAAGTGCGCACGAAACCGGACCAAGGAGCCTTAGTCGTCGATGCATTAGGCGCATATCCGAACAGCTACCTCAACATCAGTGCCGCTGTAGCAGGACTTCACAACAAGACAGACGCCCAAAAGATCTTCATCTTCCCCGGCACATACACCGAGCAGGTCTACATAGGCCGGCTCGCAAGTCCCCTTACCATCCAAGGCTACACCAATGATTCCACTACCTACAAGAAGAACCAAGTCACCCTCACCTACAACCTCTCGCGCAAAACCCCCGGTCTAGCCAACAACGACGCAACATCCACCCTCCGCCTCTGGACCTCCAACGTAAAACTCTATAACCTCAACATCGCCAACACCTTTGGCGACGGCGCCCAAGCCCTCGCGCTCAGCGCCCAAGCCACGAACCAAGGCTTCTACGGCTGCAGCTTCACCGGCTACCAAGACACCATCTACGCAAACGAAGGCCGCCAAATCTACGCCAAATCCTTTGTAAATGGCGCCGTGGATTTCATCTTCGGACTCCGCGCCGTCGCCTTCTTCAACAAACTCGACATCGAAACTATCGGCACCGGCTTCATCGTCGCCAACGGCCGCGACTCAGAGGAAAACACGAGTTTCTATGTTTTCAACAAGGTCAATGTTACGGGGTCTAGTGGTCCCGGTTCGATCGATCTGGGAAGACCTTGGAGGCCGTTTAGCAGAGTGCTCTTCCAGCAGAGTTACCTTGGTGATGTGGTTACGCCGCGGGGCTGGTCGCGGTGGGACGATGTGCAGAGTACGGATAATGTTACTTTTCAAGAGTATCAGAACTACGGGCCTGGAGCGAATACCTCGGCGAGGGTGAGCTGGAGTTCACAAGCTAGCGCGCCGGTTAAGGCGTCGGATTTGTTTGGGAGAGATTTTGAGAAGGAGCATTGGGTGGATGTTGATTATTTGTAAATTACTTTCATGAAGGAGGGGACTTGTGTATATATGATTGATTTTATGGGTTACGGTAAATTTTTAGTGCTATTTTTCCCCCCAGCTGCTTCGGTAGATTCACGTGTGCAATGATTATCTATGTAGAACAATTACGTAGCCCTATCCTGACTTGGCTCAAGCTCGTCCGACCTCACCCTAGGACATAACCTCCAAGGTACATCCTCAGGCCATGACGGCCATAGCGTGCTGCTTGGTAGTATGCGCTCAGTGAAGAAGCCCGCATCTTTCAGCCCTTTATGCAAATCGCCGTACAGTTCCGGCACCAGCTTCATACTAGGAAATGATCGAAACTCAGTTTGGTTGGAATTCAACACACGTCGCAAGATACGGGCGGGGTAATTCACCCGGTCATCACCCCTGTGCAAGTCTCTAACGGGTAAATAATAGTGTACTTCCCAATCAGTGGTCGTATCAGAAGTCATGATTCTGAGAAGATCCTCAAGGCGAGTCTTGGGGCTAAACCCGTCCATGTCCCGCCAGCAAGCGAAAAGGTGATCGAGGTGCAAAACTGCCTTTCGCTTCACACCTTGTTCCTTGAAATGAGCAAAGTTGTGCTCGGACGCAGCTCGCCAGATTATGAATGCTTGTTTCAATACTTCATAGATTTGAGAGAGATCTACATAGATCTCTGTATAGGGGTGCTGGCGGAAGGTGGAGGATGGGTGGTTGACGTGGAGATGGAAATGCGCATGCCTGAAAGATGTAAGGCCAGTAAAGACGGTACTCTGTATCCCTGATATTGATGGGTTACCATTCTCATTGATGTCAGAAATCAATTTGCAGAAGTTCATGTCAGCCATGATGGGGATGTAGGCTGTAGTGCGGGCTTCGAGCATGGAGCGCGCCTCGGCAGTGGTCTGTTTGCATAAAGAAAGTATACTTGAACCTTCGCAAAGGGGTTTGTATGGTCCTGGGGGGCAGACAACGAGGGCATTACCTGCAGCGTCATCACCCAAATCTAGCACGTACTCGGTGATGAAATTGCGGATTTCAGGCGGAAAGCGTAGCAGAGAATTGTTCTGCATCTGCTCGCTTTCGCTGTCTTTTCCCATAGATCCGAAACGCACTTGAGACTGGCGGGTCACCTGAACTGCCTTCTCGACCTCTTTCCTCTTGAGTTTTTTGTTCAGATAAACCTTACCTACATGCATGGGAACTTCACCGTAGAAGAAACGACCGGAGTTCATTGTACCGATGTAGTGTTGTGTTAGGTCCGAATGTAATCAAGGGCAGACAGCAGCTTCTGTTGAAGAGGTATTGGGCGTACTAGAATGGTAAACCTTGGAGAAATGAAGAACTTAGTCTCAGTCTCCAATAGATGGAGGGATGATTAGATAGAGAGGAATGTTTTATAATGAGCCGTGGATCAAGTTCTCGATAAAAACCTATTAAGGTTGGAGAGAGTTGTGCATATACCCAGATCCATTGTTAGTGCACAAATTGCTCTTTTGGTAGTTGCTAAAGGACTTTCGTGTAGCGCAATGTGAATGGAAGTCATACGTTCACAGTGTCTTTGAAGTGTGCTGGCGACTGTCTCCCCATCGTTCCTTTTATTTGAATGAAGAAAGTAATTAGAAGTGAATGGAGTAATATCACGAGGGTTTCACCTTCATTCAAGGTCGATTTAATATATTGGAGGCTGCTCCGAATCTTCAATTAAGATTTTTCTTCTCCGAAGGGGTGGCTGAAGGAGGTAATTTAGGATGTTTCACCAAATAATGAGATCCTCAGCAGGGTTGTGATGAGTAGTTTCGAAACTATTTTCATTCTCAAGTATTTGGTGGGAGTCCATAAGACACGGTATGGAATCGCCATGTCGTTCCCGTTCCGAAGGAGGATTCAGGGCGTCCGCAGTGCTGCACGAGCTTCATTAGTCTCTGTTGGTAACCGCTGCTTGAGTCTTCAAATTTCGATAACTGCTGTAATACACATGGTGGTGTCGCATTCGTGAGGAACGCCGCCAGAAATGAAGAAATTAGAAAAGTCTGGGTTTTTTGATGGCTAATAAAGGTGAGTGGAATGTCCAAAGAAGAGTTAGAGATGTACGATCAGGTCGACATTTAGAAGTTGATACATTAAGAGTTTTGGCTACTCAAGGCACGGACAGGGTATAGTTCACCCTGCTTTTGGATCAAAAGATTCAAGGATTGTGTCAATCTTTAGGCAGGCTGCTGTCAAGCACGTAAACATAATGATTCGTAGTGTCTTGCGCTCGGTTGTGCGGTTTAATGATGACGTTCTTGGAACATCACCAGCACGTCAAGCTCGGGCCCGACATACACCCATACTTTAAGAACTTCGAGTATCCAGAAAAAAATACATCCAAATCCCCAGAGAACTCATACAAAACAAACCATAATGTCAGGAGTCTTGAAAAGCTTTTCGCGCTCAGCGCCCATTGCGAGTCGCGCTCTTCAACAGCGAGGTCAGGGTGTGTATCTCGAGCATTGTATTACCAAAAGACTTTCTAACATATCAACCCAAGCTTTGCCCCCGATTATTTCTCGTACATATGCCAGCGGCGCCGTACCTGGCCAATCGTCCAATGTATCCAACCCGCAGGCGAGCAGCGCTGAGAGCCAGTCGATCAACCACAGCGCCTCGATTGGACAGACAGACAAGAATGATGGCGACCACGTATCGATACAGAATCCAGTTAGCCACCCAGAAAATGATCGGGTAGGAGCATCGGAGGAGGGTACTGAGAGCCAGGACCACATGAAGCATGACCCAAATGAGTCGGATGCGAAGAAGAGGGAGAAGACTTTGGAATATGGCCAGAACAAGCCTTTGGATGCGGCTGACAAGTAGTTCGTTCTGTGAGCTTATTAATGCATTGTACTTTAGAGGTGTAAAAACCAAAAGCTCTTGTAATAAAGAATGTAAAGATTCACCGGAAGGTGCAGTAATCCACTAGCATTCATACACACAACAAACAATCGAAAAGAGTCTTCTGGATATGATTACCGTCTTTCCCTTTGCACTGTTCATAAAAAAACTTGGTTACCCCCCAGCATTAGTCGGCATTGCTACCTATTTGACTACACAAGGGATTTACGATCTCCTGAAACATACCTTTGAACACCGGCTCGCTAAAACATCTTGTTCCCTACATCAGATCTTGAAGTAGAGCAGTTCCCCAGCAGGCCCCCATAACAAGATTCACTTGTCTACAGCCCAAAATGGCAGTTTCAGACGAGCACGATCTATGTGGCGCTTCGAATTAGGTTAGTGGATAAAAAAAACACTCTTGCATGAAACATACGCGGGATCTGGCGACCTTGGGGTCAATGCGCCTTTGAACAATTGTTTTTGTGTGATTGAGATTTCGTGGCTGCGGTACCCGAATCCTCCAATACCTTGGCATTCGAAAGCACTTCGAGTCCGTCTGCTGTTGGAGGCGAATCTCCGACCCGAACAGTGCTGACTTGACTATTGAACCGCAAGTAGCTCGAATGGCCGCCCTGGGAGTTTCCCTTGATTAACGTGGATCACCTTTTTAGGTAATTGGCCTGTTGTTATGCAGCACGTCCTTGCCGGTACTTACTTACTTACGTCCGCAAGCCGACTAGCTCAACCGCCGTCAACGCCGCAACAAATCTCCAATGCCTGACGAGCGGTAAGATTCCGGACGAAACGATGTGACGCGAAGCTTGGCTCGTGTTTCGAAACCAGGTACCGATGGCGGAAACGAGGCGGGCGCTAGTGTTTGGCAGGTAGTACATACAGCCAATAACCTCCATCGCGTGCATACTAGCGCCCCGGTGCCATCTCCCGTCGTTCATGCTCTGCTCCTTGAGGTCCACATTTGCCTTGGGCATTCACGGCGAACACTCTGCGTTGGGAAAAGAGAACAACGGCGGGTTGTGACGCCTGGGGCCTGGGAAGCTCAGCAGAGAAAGTAAGGAGGGATGTTCCCGTGTGTGGGACGAAGTGTTTGTCGCAGCCTCAGGCATAAGTAGGACGAGGGGGCGCGCCATTGTCTACGTGCTTGTTTTCTCTTCATCACGCTTCATTCGTTTTCCAACCAAAACCTTCCATTCCATTCCTTTTTTCTTCTTTTCCAAAGGCTGTGCCAATACATTCATTCCACCAGACACAGGCATGTCTCTTTACACCGTCCTCACCGCAAGCTTGCTTGCGCAATACGCAAGCGCCTACACCCAAGTCAACGTCCCCTCACCCTTTATGCAAAAAAACATCGACCCCATCGTCTTCCCAGGCTCCTTCGACAAATCCCATCTCCACTCCTTCTACGGCTCCGACGCCGTAACCGCCACCACCAAAACAAGCGCCGAGCTCCAAAAAGGCTGCACAAGCGCAGAGGTCGCAGACGACCTAAGCGTCTACTGGGTACCCACCGTCCTCTACACCGCCGACAATGGAAAATCCTACCTCCCAGTCCCCGTCTCGCGCTTCAGCGCCTACTACAACCTCGGCGAGACCCCCGCCGAAATCGCCATTCCCCAAAACGTGCAAATGGTCGCCGGCAAAGCCGAAGCAAAAGACAAAGCCAGCATGGATCCCAACGCGAAATCAGAGTGGTTCTGCGAAGGCGACGACCCCGTTGCCATGGATGCAAACGGGTTCCCTAGTAAATCCTGCTCGACCCACCTCCAACAGCTCCTGTACTTCCCGCAATGCGTCAACCCCGAGACGCTGGCGACAGGCTACAAAGACCGCGCAAACGGCACACCAAACTGGTGCCCGAAAGGCATGAAGTCGATGCCCCAGCTGCGCTTCTCGATCCGCTACGATCTGCGCAAGGCGCTGCCCAACGGCTGGTCTGGCACTGCGCCCGTCAAGCTCGCGTGCGGCAATGCGTTTTGCTCGCACGGTGACTTTATCAATGGGTGGACGCCCGAGGCCGCCGAGAGTATGGTTGCCACGACTAAGGAGAAATATCATTTTCTTCCAGTCAAGGGTAAGCTTGCTGCGACGGCGTGCAAGCCAAAGGATGCGGATCCTACCCGTGGTACGAGTGATTATGCGAAGAGCGTTGCGGCCATGGCGAAGCGCAGTGTTGCTGCTTGGGGCTGGGAGACGAGGTCGAGACTTGCTCGTTTGGTCAACGGGGAGTGAGGAGAGGGGATGAGGTGTGTGTGTGTGTGTGTGTGTGTGTGCTGGTAATAGGCACACACATGATAATTTTCGTTCTGTACATATATATATTATGATACCAGATTATTTTTGGCTTAGGTCGATGCGGGTATTGTCGACGCAGCGGTAGCTTGCAAATAGGACTTGTTTCTATGATTTACCTTGAGAACCCTTTTTGACCTTTATTCTGTTAAGCAATGGCTGTCTTTTTGTCTGGAATGATAACTTACCTGGGTTACTGGTAGACGCGATCCAAACCTGCTGTTCCATCTCCATCCACTATAAAGGATACGGTTTACACCTAATGTATGACACTGCCTTGCAAGCAACACAAACCACATCATTCCTAGTCAAAACACCCCCAAGTATCTCACAACAACGCAGCAAGACTAAGACAGGAGTAATTTCCATACATAAATTACTTGTACCGACAACTATACCCAAAACCACCCTCTACGCTTCCCCTCTAGTGCAAGAACTCCTTGAAAAAGTTAACCGCACTCCTCTTCGCGCGCTCCAATCCCGCCTTCTGCGCCGCATCCTCAGGATTTCCGCGTACTGCAAACCCATGCGTCAAGCCCGGGAAATAAATATACTCCCATTGTACACCCGTCTTGGGCAGAATATCAAACGTAGCCTGCTTCAACTCAGGCGTGTAGGTAAAATCGTTTTCGGGGCTGAGAATCTGCACTGGGACCTTGACACCTTCAATCTCCGACTTGTCGAGTAGCGAGGGGTGCGCGGTGGAGATGGCGTCGATGAGCGAGGGGTCAGCAGCAAGCTTGAAGGCGGCCCAACCGCCGTAGCAGAAGCCAATGGCGGCGACTTTCTTGTATTGCGACTTGAGGGTTTGCGCGTGGCCTTTGATCTCCGGGTAGCGGACTTGTTTGTTGTGGCGGCCGAGGAAGGCGCCGATGTCAAAGTTCTTTTGCTTTTCTGGGTCCGAGAGCGCGGCAGGGTCTACGACTTCGCCGTCAAAACTGCGGGAACCATGGTTAGAATTGGGGGTCTGCATATGCGTGGGTTGCGATGGTTTTCTTACATATCGGGTACGTAGACGGTCGCATTGGCTTCTTGCGCGTAGTGGTCCGCGATTAAGCGGACGTTCGGAAGCGTCCAACCGAAAACGTCAGTTATGATAAGAATCGCGGCGTCTTTGGAGTCGCCGGTTACGTAGGCATTGACATTGTTGAACTTAATTTCCTTGCCAACGGTTTGGCCGTTCCACTTGAAGCCGCTTTTGCAGTTGTCGCAAGACATTTTTGAGTCTTGAATTAGGGTATTTTAAGAGTAGTTAAACGGGATGATGTCGTGATTGAGGATTCTAGAGGGATTGTAGTGGGGTACTCAGTTCTTAAATCTTCTAGGCATTGGGTGGGGTAATCTGCCCTGCCGTCCCCATATAACATGGCAAGAATACAAACCTGAATCTGGCCGTCTCGCCGTATTGAGAGCCAATCATGAGGCTCGAGGGATACATTGCGTAGATTCGCCTTTCGGCGTTGCCATGTGCCCGATGACAAAACCCCCGGGACTCCACGCAGGCCTCCACCCTACTAAAACCGATAATGCGCAAGAAAATGAGCAACTTCAGGGTTTGATGGCATTGCTACAATGTTATAATCATAGCTATTCTGTACGCGTGACGTCTTTTCTGTATCGTAAATCATTGTCCATGATTATAAAAGGCCTAAAACAGGCGTGGGTAAATGGCGCTACGGATTGTATGAAGTGCAAACCATTTTAGAATCCCGGGGACTTTCCGCACCTGGTGCCCTAGTAACAATGATGACGATATTCTGGGGCGGAATTAATCGCCGCCTGCTTTTAAATCCGACAGAATCCAGATCGCCGAGCTTTGCCGAGGTACAGGTTTTGGGCAAACGTCAACTCTTCCATCATCGACGTCTTTCCCTTTTTCGTTCAGTAGGCCCGCTTTGTGAAGCAAATCCGCTCAAAGTAATGATTCTTTTTTCCAGGAATTCGCTGCAAGTCATGGACTGCTGTAGTTTAGCAAGTACAGATATATATTGGGTAAACAGACACTCTCAATTCCTGGACTCTCTCAGACATAAAGCAATGCCTTTATGGCACATGTCCTTGAGACTCTAGTGCTGTTGTATATCATCCTCTCAAATATGTGCAGCATTCGATATCGGAACTTATTATGTTAGCTGTTCCCCCAAGATTCGTTCATCCAGTAACCCCGCTTTCTACAAATCATCTTGGAACCTCTTGCGGTAGTACTAAGATTTACCAAGTGTTGTACGTAGAGAAGTCCAAAAATTTCTTCCCTTCGAACTAGGGCAAGGGTAGCGTGAATAGCTTTAGAAGTCCAGACTGCCCGCTTAGTAAAGATTCCACTGCCACGACCAAGAATGTCTCTGGATGTTCTCGCCTTGGCTCCGCCAAAAATCCCCGACATTCGTTACCAGACATCTGGGCCTCTTACAAATCTCTAGTGATGTGAAGTTGGCACGCCAACCGCTTTCGGTAAATCCGATAGTTGTGCAACACTGATATTCCCGAGCCATCTTTTTGGAGTTATACCATTGACATGGCACATAAGAGGTAAGCAAGGCCATTGATTCCTTGCAAGAGTGAAGTCTCGATGTGCTTCTTTTGTGGGGCTAGACATGGTCTTTCAGAGTCTCGCCATGCTAGCAGAAGTATTCAATACCAAACGACGGAACCATTGCATTAGGTATTTTCCGGTGAGAAAAGGATAAGCTGACTATGCCGCTAGTTCCCGAGTCGCACATCCCCAGGTATACCAAGAGGTTTCTTTGATCAGATAGCCGAATCTAGACTTTGGATCATGCCATATGCTGTCGGGGTCCTGGTACGAAAGTTTGTCCCCAATGCTGCCTCATGTGCCGGTCAGAGTTACATCGAATGTGAAGTAAAAAGCCAAGACCAATTTTTACAACGTGCGCGGTAGTTATAGGTATGGTTTCAGCTGCCAAGAACTATATGCATCGGGGATGCGCGAATGTTCCCAGAAATAAAGATTTTACGGAGGTGTATGGGGGTAGGGTGTCAAGCATGCTGACAGTATATGCGACAAAACAGTCGATGACTGCTGAACTCAGTAATCGCTTGCGCACACATCATACTACATTGGCTTCAGCCTAAAAATGTACATTGATTTAACTCACTCACCGGCATTCATCCCATGTTTTGCTGCTAAGAATAAGGCCATTATACGCTTACGATGGCATCATTGGCGCAACCCTGGTCTATCGTGATGAAGATCTTGGGTTTCTCACCACAAGGGTCTGTTTAATCACAGCTTCGCTAGCTGTCTTCCGATGTCTGGAACCCATTTCTGTATGCCCGGGCAGCTGGACCACGCCCTTGGGAAGAACTGCGGCCCAAGGATCTTCTTCTGGACTTTCCCCGTGGCAGTTTTTGGCAGCTCGCCGTTTACAATTCGCAAGAGTGTCGGCAACTTGTACCCGGCAAGTCTTCCACGGAGATCCCGCCGTAGCTTATCAATAATTAATGAGTTTCTCGTATTGAGCCGCTTGTCTGGAAAATCCATTGTCATATCCTCTTCTTGTAACGAGACTAGGGCTGCCACACGTTGCCCAAACTCCTCGTCTGCAACGCCGACGACCATGGCTTCGGCGATGTATGGCAATCCCAGCAGTTCTCTCTCAACATCCAGAGCTGATATTTTGTACCCTCCCGACTTGATGATGTCCAGGGACGCTCGTCCGAGGATGAAGTAATACTTCCCTTCCCTTCGTGCAAGATCGCCGGTTCGGAAGTACCCATATTCATCGTGCGCAGTGGCTGTACCTTCAGAGTCATGTAGATATTTCATAAGCATATGCTGTATTTGATTAGAGCCCTCTTCCAGCAAGTTCGAAGTGACGTACTGGGCTCTTGATGAGTATCTCTCCTTCATTTCCCTCGGACAGCTTCACATCTACACCACTCTCAAGTTCACCGACAGAACCTTTGGGTGTGTCTTTATCTCCAAGTCGCATTTTGAAGATTGCGCCGAACTCAGTTGCTCCATATCTTTGCAGGATATTCTGCTGCAATAGGTCTGTCCAAAAGTCGTTCAGCGGCTGAGGTAACGCCGACGTTCCGCACAAACAAGCGCGGAATTGCCGTGCGCCAGCAACGTACGGAGCTAGTTCATGTGCAGGGAGTTTACGCAGGTGAGTTTGATAAAATCGTCTAAGTCGCATCCAGATAGTGGGCACTGCCGAAAAGAATGTAAGTCGCCTTGAAGGGTGGGCTGCCCCCTCCTTCCAGCGCTTCCACGTCCAAGCCTCATCGAAAGCTCCGCTACGGAACTCGATTTAACTTCCAGAAACGAGGAACGGAAAAAATTTATGCCGACCCCTGTGGCATGATGTACTGGAAGGAGGTGGAGTATGACGTCGTCTTCAGTCAAGTGATAGTGGTCAGCGATGGACAGCGCACAGTCAAAGACGTATGATCTCCGCATCACCGCACCCTTGGGTGGTCCCATGGTGCCACTTGTGAAGATCACCACTGCGGGCGCGTTCTCCTCCAAGGCCCGATCCGATGAAATGATTACTTCCTCAGCGCCAAGAGTGGGGGATGAGACGAACGGTCCTATTTCGACAGCCCGAAACTGTGCGTTGCTCGTGGAACAGATGCGCCTTGCAAGAAGACAGCATTTGTCTATATTCTCCGAACTCGCAAGAACGAGCGCTGATCTGGACTTTTGGATGAACTATGCCGCCTCACTTACAGGCACTGCTGGCGTCATTGGCACCGCGGCCGCCCCAAGCGCCAGTACCGCCAGCATTGCCACGGTGTATTCGTAACCGCCTGGCGCGACAATGGCCATGTACACCTCTTTTCTATTCTCTAGCGCTTTGCGGGTTGCGTCATCGAGGGCATTGAGAAGGGTGTTTCGCAAGGCCAAGACATCTGACAGCAGATGGATATGGGTCTTCTGCAACTCGACACGAACATCCTCGATCGCTATGCGTGCGGGGATTTGGCAGGCAAATTGAACAAGTCGACTAAACAGAGGCTATGCAGACATTAGTAACCAGTCACAGTCGACCTAGATAGATGCGTGCAGTGTAGTGAGTTCGTACAGTATTCGGAAGCACGTTGTCACCAACATGGCTAGGGACGACACTGGTTCGGTCCACCATGGTAGTTTTGCTAGTGCCAGTGCCTTTGCCGTCTTACTCAGACCAAGACAGGACAAATAGTAGGTCGAATGCGCTTCCCAGCGTGCATCGCCGGCACGTGTGTCCAGGATGATGGTAAGGCAGGGCTACTGTGTCGAGCGCTAGCCAAGAGACGTGGGGAAGTCGAGTCGCTTGCACTTGTGGGGAGTCATGGCATTTGGGTGCAGGGTGTCTTACTAGTCGATCGTGGCACAAGATCGCGGGGAAGACTCCCGTGGCCATCCCCGCAGCCAGTCGCTTCGGGCGCTAGCAGCCCGGCAAGGGCGCTCAGTACCCGTAACTAGTGCATGTCAAACGTCTTCTAGGCGACATTGCCTTTGACTCGCACAACGACGAGTCTGGTCATGCCATGCCCTTTTGGGTCCCCTCATCTTGACTGGGCCCCTGCCGAGCCATCCTTACACAAAACAGACTCCGAGACCACTGCCAGGACGCCAACCACACCACCCCTCGACATGCCGGCTTCCCAGCAGACCACCCCGTCATGATATCACGATACAGAATGCCCTTCCCTGCCAAGCTACGCATCCTAGCATCCATCATGTACATATACACATGTACTGACGAGTAGTACTCGAGTGGCGGCGCCGCGTCTTCCTTTGATGCCCGAAGCTGACATCCAAAAAGGCAACATTCCATGGGATTCTTCCTCTTATACATGATTGGGAGCCGGGCCCAATGACAATTAAAAAATCTTTCAACAAAGACGCGTCCCGGCACAGCCGTATAGCATCTGTCATGAGTTTTCCGGTCAACAAAAAGTCTATCGTACGTGCCCCACGCTTCAGTGTCTCAGCCGTGTCCACAGTCATTGAATCTATAGGTCGCGCGGATTGCCTTGTTGAATCAATCTCCGGGCTTATTTTTCCCTGTTTTTCATACCGTCGTTTGGCTGTGTGACGGACTGTGGTGCCACCGCTCGCACCCGCCAATCGAACGGATCACCAGGCGTATTCGGTTACTTTGGCGAAGTTACGTATGTGCTCGGGCTCGCGGCCGCCTATAATTCAGCCGATTGCTCAGTCATTTTGGTGGTTCGTTCGCGCATCGTGCATAAGGCGTTTCGCTTACCTATAGCTTGCTGTCGTGGCACGAGGCGTGGATCAATCATGGTCGTCTGGTCAGCCACAATGACTATAGCCACACCTACTTTTTGCCTTGTTGATATGTCGCCCTTTTAGACCAGGGGGTGTTCTTGGATTGTTTGGTACCTGTACCAGAAAAAAATGTTTGCTGGCATCACATGCTGGTCTTTGACCCACATTGGGACGGACCACACGCAACGTGTCTCCCACAAAGACCTACCGATCAGATGACGTATTGTTGCTGAGCTTGTGGAATTTTTTTGCAATGATAGCTCACACCGCTTTGTAAAAGATGCTATTTGGAGGATCGAGATGGGGGTCTTATGACACAGGGCAGGGCGTCAATACGTTGCACCTTGTGTCGCCAGGGGTGCATGAGTGGTGTGCGCGCACGACCATCCGTACGCCTAGCAGGGTGGGCTCCAGATTTCCGTTGCCTGGGGCGTACACCGACCTAAAAAAGAGGGACGTATTACGGCGTTTTAGGCTGCCATGGTACCGAAGATCGAACATTTTGCCCTGGGCGGCACATAGAGGGCAAAACAACGCCAGGCCGCCATTTTGCAATCCAGTGCGCCACGCAGGACCAAAAAAGACGCTGCCGCGACAGCAGGATTGGGTGACGCAAGCGACAAAGACGAGGCGAAGAAAAAAAGGGTAGGACCCATGCGCGCGCCCTGGGGGGCTTTGGGTGACCGGGATGCGAGTGCGAGGGCGTCAGCAAAGAACGACGATCATGTTTTTTTTCGAGCCGCATCCATGCCAGGCCCTGCACCTGGACCTGAACGATGAAGCTGAAGGAAGAAAAAGCAATATACCTGAACACCCCCCTCTCTCTTTGACATTGCCGTGTCGGGCGGCGGCGGCGATACTCAGGGCGGGCTTGGACCCTCTGCGAACACCCGGGCGGCGGCTGCATGTCATCCGGGTTCGCGATGTTTGGTGGTTTGGTGGTTTGGCGGTGCCTTGGGCGCAGTCTTGCAAAAGCGGCCGGGGAAGGCGGCACGAGACACGTTTGGCGCGGTCGAGGGTATGGAAGCGAGTCGTCGATAGGGCAGACCGGCGGGGAAGCGGGCAGTGGGCATGGCGTAGCCGCACAGATGTTTCCGCATGCGGCCATAGCTCACTCGGTCCGTGGGAGCGTGGACCGATGCCGCCCCCCCCCGTCACATCAGGCGCAGCTCCATGGGGCCTTGCGGTGAAGGGGTAAAATTGGCCTCGCGTGCTTCAAATGTCGTGTGTTTGTTCACCTACTCCAGAGCGTCTATGACTCTTTCCGCGTCTTTGGTATATATAACTAATTTCGGGAAACGCCTCAGCCATGTCCCTAGACCTACCACTATTGATCAGCAGGAGCAGGTTGCTGGGCTCTGTCGCGAGCTCTGCCCCCCGCCTACTCAATATGATTACCAAGCCGGAGAATCTGGCCCGTCGAACAAAGTCATTCCATCTCTCATGTCTGGATCAGAACATTGTGCGCGTGTATATACAAACGCTGTGTATATTTCCCGTATGTTGGCCCAGAAGACACAGGTGGACGAGCGAGAACACACGACCGTCGTAGAAGTTTAGTAGGTGCTGATTGTAACGCCAGTTTCCCGACCAGAATAATGCCGAAGCTGCCATACATGCGCTTGGGAATGGTATTCGCCTCTCGCTCAAAAAAATTCCTTTCCTTGCCGGTCTCCTCTCTCTACCCGATGCTGCCACGGGGAGGCTGGCTCTGGAATATCCAATTGAAGTGTCCGACGAAGAGCTGAATTGCATATTCCGATCAAAGCAAATCCCCTACCATGAGCGTGACTTTCCCTACACATACGAGCAACTCAAGCGAGACGGCATGCCACCCAGTGCTTTCAAAGGTTCCATGTTTGTCCCCGAAGATCTTGCAAACTACCCCGGTGTTCCCAAAGACGGCGAAGGCAAAGTCGACTTTGAAAAGAGCGACGCACCCGCGATGCGATGTCAAGCTTTCTTCATCCCAGGCGGATTGGTCCTTTCCACCTACATGCACCACAGCGTATCCGACTTTTCCGGCATCAACCTTTTCTGGGAAACCTTTTCAACAAACGTGTCCAATCTCCCGCGCCAACACTTGATAAGTGACAGCAAAATCTTTGGTACTTTTTACTTGGATCCCCAAAATTACTCCCAACCACAACTGACAATGACAGATACGATAAGCGTTGCTGACCGGCAATCGCGACTACGGCAAGCGGTTGATTGGCACATTAACCCACAGCAAACAGGTGGCGTTGCAGATTGCTACTGCGATGGGCCACCCACATATCGCAGGACACTACCTGCCGACACCGCCTGCGCTCAACGTCTTTTTGTAATCCCAGTCGGCCGCATACGCAGGTACCAGGACATGTTACGGCCTCACTTTCCACCAGAAAGTACGCCAACAATGTGCAATGTGCTCGCTGCGCTGGTGTGGACGCACGTCACGCGAGCCAGAGGAGACCGACTGCTGCAGCATGGCTTGCAAGAGACGAACCTCGGCATTGCCACCGATCTACGCAAACGCCAGAACCCATGCGTCCCCGCGGATTACACGGGTAACATGGCCCTATTCTCAAAAGCCACTCTCAACGTTTCAGACCTGTTGATCGAGGACCGGTGAGTTTGCTCTTCTTTCTTGTTCCCCATCCCCCCCTACGATCGTGCTTGTTTCACCTCTTTTTTTCTCTCGTTACACTTCGTGAACCCAACCCCCAGTGCCTAAAAAAAAGTTTGTTCCTCTGGACTCAAAAGAGAGAGATACAGAAAGAGAGCAGGAAAAAAAAGAAAAAAGAGGAAAAAAAGACATGTGCTGACATGAGAAACAAGCGTAACCCTCCCCACCATCATCCGCGTCATCAAAGAAATACAAACCGCCATCCTCGGCGTCGACGACACGTGGGTATCACGCCATCTCAAATTCTTCAAGTCGATCGCGCAAATCACCGATACCGAGATTTCACTAGGCTCGGCATTTGGATCGGACATGTACATTTCGAGCTGGTTAAACTTTGGCGCAGACCTCAGCTGGGGCATCCCCGGTACTGATCAAGGTAAGCACTCACTGGCCGGTCGGCCCGAGTTCATCAGGCGCACGTATGCGCCGAGCGATGGTGGAATCATCTTCTTGCCCAGACGCAGGCAGCTGGTTAATGGCACGGAAGCGCCGTTTGAGATTTTGGTACGACTTGCCAAGGAGGACATGACGCGCGTGCTCGACGAAGAGGGAGGGTTGCGCAGCTGGGCGGATGCTGTGCTTGAGTAGATTTGGGAGAGGGGTTTCGTATTTGGAACCACCCTTTTCTTACCAAACAAGAGAAGGTGTGTTTGCCCTAGTGCGACAGGGCTGTTGATGAAGCATTTTGGGAATTGCAACTCAAGGAGCATCTGGCGTTGTTTTTTCTTTACAAGAGAATTGGGTTATTCTCTGGGTCACCGGTTGGGATTGGACATCTGATATCCTGTACAATTAGCTTGTTTTGAGGTTAGTATCTTGGGACTTAAAAAGTGCATGTTTGTTTGCTTGCTTCGGCATATCATTTACAACTGTAATCAAATTCAATCTTGTTTGCTTTTCTTCTTGTATTCCCAAATGATTGAAGTCGTTCAGATCGTCCACTAGTTAGGATGTTCAGTCGACGCTGCCTGCATTGGGATAGCATGTACGTAGCCCCGCATCGCCGGCTCCACATGCCTAAGAGGCGGGGCCCGCACCGTTGTTCGCATCCACGATGAGACCCCCGCCCGACTCTGTTGTCTCGATGGCTGGAAGCGAACCGAGGTAGTAATGCTTGCCACCTCTCGTATTAGCACCGGATAACGTCAGCCGGAAGTGCTCTGAAGAATGCAGACTGTATCACATTGTTTGTGGAAGAGATAGCGGACTTCAAAAGGAATACGCCCAGCTCGCCCTAGACGGCTGCCGACTGGCTTGGTTGTAAGATCTTGATAGCAATCGGGGGATCGAATGGCAGCATGGCAGACTTCACCGACAATCTCAAGCCCTTGTACGACGGTACAGCAACACTCCAGGCTGAGCGCGACGGCTCGCGCATCGATGTCGATGAACTTGCACACCACCTCCTCGGCCGTGATGACTTTCTTGAACGGCAGAAAAAGGTCCTCGCCGTCTTGAGCAAGGAGAAGCTCTTCCAAAAAGACCAGCAACTCAATCTATCGCGGCCTGACCGGTACCACCTGGGTCTCGCGCGGGCAAAAGCCATCCAGAGGCTGAAGAGGCAACAGTGCTGGGATGACGAGGACTGTAAGATGGCGGAGTATCTCGTTGACGAGCCGAGCACATACTTCTTGCACCCGGCCATGTTCGGTGAGTCCAGTGATTATTACAAGCTGAGATACATATTATGCAGACCTTGTGTAACTGAGGCGCTTGGGCTAGACTGACATGTCTCGTGTCACCCAGTCACAACAGTGGGCGAGCAAGGCTCCGAGGAACAGCAAAATTACTGGATGCCCAGGATTGTCAACTACGACATCATTGGGTGCTATGCGCAGACTGAGCTTGGCCATGGCAGCAACGTCAGAGGGCTGGAAACCGTGGCCCTGTGGGACCCAATGAAAAAGGAATTTGAGATACACAGTCCAAGTCTGACTGCCAGCAAATGGTGGAATGGGTCAATGGGGAGGACTGCCATACATGCCGTATGTACCTCTCGCCCTTGTTGTACGGCGTTCCAGAACCCCCCTTCCTTACCAAAATTTCGCTTCTTAGAGTGAGGCAATCGCTGATGCGCGCCATGCGTAGATCGTAGTGGCGCAACTAGTTTTGCCAAAATCACGTAACCTGCCCAAAGAGAGTAAAGTTTCGAAACCGAAAAGTCTCGACTCGGATTACGTCGCCCACGGCCCGCAGACATTCATCCTGCAGATCCGGGATGAGAAGACGCATCAACCTCTGCCTGGAATAGCGGTGGGTGACATCGGGCCGAAATATGGCTACGCCAGTATGGATAATGGATACATGGTCTTTAACCACTTTCGCGTGCCCAAGTCGGCTATGCTGAGCCGGTATGCTGAGGTGTCAGACGAGACGGGCGCATTCGTGCGGAGAGGACATCCGGCTGTTGTGTACGGAAGCTTAACGTTTGTTCGAGGACAAATCATCATGCATGCAAGACTAGTCCTTGCACAGGCAGTCACTGTCGCAGTGAGGTACTGTGCCATCAGGCGACAGTTCAAGGATCGTGATTCCACCGATCCGTCCGACGAGGAGATGAAGGTGCTCGACTATCCGACCGTGCAGATACGTATCTTGCCACTGCTTGCAACTGCTTTCGCACTGCATTACACGGGTGAATACATGTATACGCTGTATCAGAGGTCGCGGGAGATGATAGAGACTGGAGACTTCGGTCCCTTGGCAGAATTGCACAGCGCAAGCTCGGGGCTGAAGAGTCTTTGCACGACGCTTGCTGCTGATGGCATTGAAACGTGTCGACGTGCAATGGGTGGCCATGGATATGGCGGTGGCAGCGGCCTTGTTGGACTCAATGCTGACTACCTCTCCAAACCGACGGTCGAGGGAGATAATTGGATGATTACGCAACAAGTGGCCGCGTATCTGATCAAGAAAATGAGCAATGCCATCGAACATCCTGACGCGCCACCCAAAGACCCAACGGATGAACTGTTCAGGTTCTACCTCAAGAACCGCAGTTATCACATGCCTCAGGAAGTAGTAAAGGACGGATCAATATATGATCAGACTATACTCAAGGTCTTTCAATGGCGGACAGCAGACCTGTCATACCGCGCCTATCAGGCTCGCGTGGTGGAGAAGCAGTCGTGGACACGCCTGATGATACAGCTCCACAGTCTCAGTCGTGCATACTCTGAGCAGATTCTCGTCACCAACTTCTACAATGGCCTAGGCTCTGTCTCTCCGGCCAACCAGTCTGCTTTGCGAACATGCTTCCGGCTCTACGCCTTGTACACACTTGATCAGTATGCTTCTTCGTTTACTATAACGGGTGCTGTTTCACCCGAGTCGGTACATGCTTTACAAAACACGGTACTTGATTTAATGACCGAGCTGCGGCCAGACGCTGTAAAGCTTGTAGATGCATGGTCGATACCAGACTTTCTTCTGAACAGTGCACTTGGGAGGCATGACGGTAAGGTGTATGAGGAGTTGTTCGACATGGCGCATCGCAAGAACCCATTGAACCAGGTCACTTTTAATGTGGACTGGCGTAGTGACGAGATTGTGCTGGGCAGTGGAGATGGGGGCGGCATGTGTTGGCGAAGCTGTAATATCCAGCCAATGCATTGTATACAGGTCCCAAGAGGGTGCTGGACAGAAACCCGTCAAGTGTCAAACGTGATGGGGAGGCGAAACTTGGGTAGCGTGAAACTGGATCGTGCTGATCCTTTGTTCTTTACCCCTCTTCCTTTTCCTTTACATTCAACTCTGTCGGGTCAGGGCCCTGATGTGAAATTGACTGGGACGAGAGTAATAAAAGAAAAAGTACCCCTGAAGACGTCATGGAACAGCTGCTTGTCCGTCTAGGTGCATTGCCGTGCATAGCGAGTCGACCGATGATGCTATGCAGTGAATCTAGATATGTAGAGCCACCAAGCCACTGTATGTAGGTATATGCATATGTAACTGTAGTTGGGCGGCCGTTGAAAAAGGGCCGATTGAGGCATGCACTGTGAGCTGATTCAAGGCCCTGGTATATGGCCGTTGAAACGACGGCATCCGGGGTATGTGGGCTGGGGGAGGGGTCGGGTGCCTGGTCGGAAGCTGGCGGACACAAAGGGCACGAAGGAAGCTGGGCAAGTGTACGAGGCCGGACAGAGACAAAGGATGAGAAGAGTTTACGCTAGCAGGTGGACGAGATGCCGGACGGCGGCGTCGAAACACTCGTGGAGCTAGGAGACAGCAACGGCAGTAGAAAAGCGGAAAGCCGTTGGGCAGCCAAGCCAAGGCCTCACTCCGAGTTTGACTCAGCAACGGTCGGAGGCCGAGCGCCTGTGACGCACGACGGGGGACTGCGGCACATCGAACACACACACACACACACTCACTTGCACACCCACACGCCCACACCATGCAGGGCCGTTTTCCCGGCCGCCGGGCCTGAACCATCCCACCAACCCCCTTGCTTCCCATATCTCATCTCGACCAGAAACTTTACATGGACGCTCTTCCGCCAGCCACCAGGCGCTTCGCTCGATGCTTGTAAAGGGCGTGGACTGGGTTTCAGCCTGATCGCTCACGTGAGAGCGCGCTACACCCCTTCTGACACACACGCCTCTGGTGACTGCGCACCTCCAAAGGCCTAAAGCAAAGAGCCATAGTTGTGTAGATTGGGCCGGGTGCTGTTAGCTTCCCGTCCTGTTTTTTTCTTATTCGCCTCCACATCATCTGCGTGCACTAGACCCCATCGCCCGTCAATGTCCTATCGCGGAAGGCCCAGCAAGGGTTGCGAGGCTTGTCGAGCCCGTAAGGTCAAGGTGAGCACACCGTTCCATTGCCCTCTCTCCCGTGGCCACATTGCACCCCCCAACCGCCAGGCTAATTCCACCGTAGTGCGACGAGGCTAGGCCGGCTTGCAGTCGATGCACAAAGGCGAGCCACGAGTGCAAGTATCGCGACCAAGCCGATATCCTCTTTCGGAACCAGACTGCTTCGGCAGCACAGCGAGCCGAGGAATCATGGCGGAAGAGATCAAAGTCCCACCAACGTCCAACCACGGCAGAAACAAACACGACTGCCTATGTCAAGACGCCTCCAAGCGATGCATCTACTCCGCCCACGCTCGACGACACACGCTCCTCGAGTGGGAGTGTGCACTCGCCCAGCGGGTCCACTGATGACGCTACCCAGGATGCATCCAACATTTCACTGGCTACCATTGACCTAAGCAAAATGACCATTACGCCGGCACCCAATCCGGACTTCCGCCGCAAAGCATTTGAGCGATTCGTCTATGACTTTGTACTGCCCGACTCCCCCACCATGCCAAAGGACGAGCCGTCAGACGCCTTGTGGACTTTTATTCCCGTGCTGTACCAGGGTGCCTCGGAGGACTCGTTGATAGCTACTACTGTTGATGCTGTTGCATATGTCAACTATGCAAACAGATACAAGGATGCCCATGCCGCTGCATTAGGCGAGGAGTGCGTTGCTAAAGCCATTCCCATGCTAACAAAGGTGATTGCGGACAAGAAGCGATCGGCTACCAATGAGGCCTTGTGCTCAGTTTATCTTATGGGGGTTTATGAGGTATGCAAGGACCGAGTTTTGGTTAGCACAGTCCTAACCTTGTCAGAACCTCACCAATGTGCAGCGAAAAGGCACGTTTATTGCCCATAATCATGGTGCTACTGCGTTGCTCCAGCTACGAACTGTCGAGCAGTACTACAGTGACCCGATTTCAGCCAGATTGTATGAAGTAGCCTATGCACAAATGGTAATACCAATGTATATTTTCCCTGTGCGTTGCTGACGTTGTCAAATAGTTACTCGGCAACCTACAGTCAGCAAAGCGCCCGCCCATCCCCAAAAAAGACGTAATCAAGGTGGAGGGGTACCTTCCTAGTCTTTACAGCAATTCTCACGTGTTTGTCATCCGTCTAATATGGAGAGAAGCCATGTTGCATGCAAAGTGGCATGAGATTAAGCAAAGCGCGAACCCGCCCACTAGTCGCTTAGCTATGCTAGAGATTTTCCAGACCGCTATCGAACTAGATAGCGCGTTTCAAGCCTGGGAATCGCCCCTCACGCCGGCCTGGGATTACCACATGGCACCAAATACACCAGAGGCTCGGACAGCTTATGATGAAAAATGGCGGAATCTCTTCCTAGCGAGTCGAGGTGCGCCGCCAGAGATTCATGCATACCAAAGCCTGAAGAGGTGCTGGATCTGGGGCTTTTTCAGAACCACTCGCATATTCCTCCTCCGTGACCTTCTTGAAATACTTAATTGGTTGTTGCGATTCCCAGAGCCGGCCCTGCCTTATCCTCCTATGGCCGAGGGCGGTTCTACAACCACTAATGGGCAGTCTGTTTCTGTTTCACTCAGCACCAAGAGTCTGCGTATGCAACAATCGATCACTACTACCCACTTGGTTGAGGTCATTGACAAGAATTGCTCAGCACTATTTGGTAGCTTTACAGTCCCGATACACCTCAAATCATATAATGATGTTGTTGGGATGAGAGGTTATGTTTGTTTGTGGCCGCTGGGTATCATGGACGCTGCTCTGAGCTCGGGCCTGGTTCCTGATGTTAACGGGCCAGGAAGCGGACAACCGTCGCCAGCAACCCACTTTCCGACGTTCCAGACATCGCCAAACAGCGATTCTTTCCAGTCGAACCCGGGCACGGAATTTAAAAATGCCTATGCATTGGCACCACAATTCTCGGAGCTCGCCACCATAGTGCCGAAACTGGAAGCATCAAGTGCAAGCAACAGTCCAGTGAACAGCACACCAGTATACGACCACATGGCGAAGAAGAACCACATTTTCGACTCCAACCCGGCACACCCGTATGACAGTCCAGTGCATCTTCCGGTAGACTTTGACATACCTGAACCAAAGAAGATGGACGTTGCTTCAAGACGTGAGTGGGTCAACCGCCTCTTATACTATCTAGGGACGGAGCTGGGACTCAAGAAGGCGCTATATGTGCCGCTTACTGAGGGGTACTTGCCGGTCGTGAAGCCTGCTGTTGATCATATTCTGGGTCGGTGATGGTGGTTGGGTTAGAGAGTGGTGGCACGGAGGATGTTTTGTTGTGTACAGCGCATGAAGATACGGAGCATGAAGTAACAAGGCATCCCGCAGGCGTTTGGTTGTTTTTTTTGTGTGTGCGAGGGCGGTTCTCCCTCGCGTTGTTTATCAAGCAACATATCCGTGTCTTGCTTTTCTTGTTGGGTGTATATGATGGAGAGGAGGGAAGAGGATGTGCTGGTTGTATATAAGCAAGGTTGGAAGTTGATGGTGGTAAGGTAATGGGGAGTAAAGAAAGGAGGGGTGATATATGTATGGAAACATGAGGGACAGGAAGTAGATTTAGTAACACGCTTTCTGGATAGTTATGATTAGGTATTGAATGGAATCTAGTACATTGATCACATCTCATTGCTCAAGCGACGGAGATAGGCCCCGCGCTAGTGCAACCTCCGACCCCACAGTTGAGGCTTACATAACGCACTCGTGTATCTGAACCTCTGACCCAACATTTGCCCCGTCCGCAGCCGCGATCCGACAAGCCGCATTGTTTGTTTCAGTCTGAGAGGTAATCGGACATTTCGACGCATTGAAATTTTCGAAGAGGCTAAAACCCGACAACATCGGTTGCAGACGAAAAGAGCTAGGAAAGAAACGGGATTCAAACGAAGCCAAAAAAGAAAGAGAAAGGAAAGACAGAAACAATGGACATTCGCGTGCTCCGCCCAGAAGATATTCCACACGTGCAACTGGCCAATATTACGAATTTGCCGGAAAACTACTTTTGCAAGTACTACCTGTACCATGCATTGAGCTGGCCGCAACTCAGCTACGTAGCCGTAGATGTAAGTTGCAGCACGTGACAAAAATATCCCCCTCAAACCAAACCAAACCAAACCAAACCAAACCAAACAAACTCGAACAGAAGTCAATTCATTCCTCAAAATGTATGCTCAATTCTGACAAAAAAAAGGTCTCGCGCCCCCCCAAAACCCCCTACGACCCCCCCAAAATCGTCGGCTACGTGCTTGCAAAAATGGAAGAAGAACCCACTGACGGCGTGCAACACGGCCACATCACCTCGCTCTCTGTCATGCGCACACACCGCCGCCTGGGGCTTGCCGAGAAACTAATGCGCCAATCCCAACGCGCTATGGCCGAGACCTTTAACGCACACTACGTCTCCCTGCACGTCCGCGTCTCCAACACCGCAGCCCTGCACTTGTACCGCGAGACGCTGGGCTTCAAGGTGGATAAGGTCGAGGCCAAGTACTATGCGGATGGCGAGGATGCGTATAGTATGCGGATTGAGCTTGCGGATGTTAAGAGGGCGGTTAAAGAGGAGGAGGAGAGTGTTTGGGGGAGTGAGGGTGTGGATGAGGGCGAGGCTGTTGGGAGTGAGGGGCGCGACGAGGTTAAGATGGTGAAGATGGGGAGGGGGAGGGGGGTTGTGGATTTGGTGGAGAAGAATGAGGCTGCTACTACTACTACTACTGCTACTGCGTAGTGTGGGGTGGGAATTGGGGGGGGGATAACAGGACTCATGGAAAAACGTTTGGTTTAAGAAACGAAACAAAGTCAATTGTAGCGTGGACGGAAGCGAAGTTTATGTGGATTTTTTAAGACATTGGAATTGGTATGACAACAAACAAGTCTTGATACCGAGCATAGATCTATGTATATCGTATCTTTCTTTTCCCCCCTTCCCCTTTCCATATTTCTATGTCAAATGCCCACCAACATAAGATCGAATGAAGAAATATTACAACAAAATCATCTTACAACAGATAGAAAGAATAGAAAAGAAAAGAAGAAAAGCCAGTTGTAGATTTACAACCAAAAAAAACCGGCGGTGGATATCAAAAAAACAAATCCTGAATCGTTAATTTCCCATGAAAACCTTATAATCCCTTTCCCAAGTCATCATGATAGGAATTGTTTACCTTTCCCTTGTGTTTTTACATCAAGCCACCCAGGACAACTTTGCCCACGCCGCCAACTTCGCTCTTAACGCCAGCACGACAGCTATCTTCAAACTCTCTTACAACACCGGCGAGAATAATCTTACGGACTCGTGCGTCGGCCTTGTTGAACAAGTCGCCGACAATACTGGGGACGCCTCCACCGGCCATGGCGACGCTCTCGGGGGTACTCAGCATGGACAGGATGCGTGTGTAGCAATCGATGAGGACGTCGCAGAGTGTGGCGAATGTGCTGAAAAAGTCTGGGTCAAAGGGTAGCGACGGGGTCTGCAGGTGCGTATACGACTCGTTTGGCAGGAGCAAGTCATCAGTCGGTGGCGAGTCGATGCCCATGCCCTCTATGCCGTTGAAGCTATTGCTCGGGGTGAGGATAGGAAAGTCACCGGTTGCGCTGCTACTACGACGACCTTTACTGCCCATGCCCATGGTCATGCCCATGTTTGCGCGCTTGAACATTTGCGGGAGGCGAGCACGGCTCAGGGTTGAAGGAGTCGAGCCATCGGCAGGGTGCATGGACTGGTACTGCTCAAACTCAATGAGCAAGGCATTGAGGGCCTTGAGGTAGTCGGCGGGCGAGTTTGCGTTGAGGTCGAGGATGGTGGGGAGGGAGAAGCCGAGGAGGAGGTAGTGGGTAGCGCGGCGGGCTTGGTTGCGCGAGGTAAAGGAGGGGAGGCGGGTGAGGTCGGATTTGGAGAAGAGGAGCGTGTTGAACCAGTATATTCTGCCTTCGTGACTGCAGCAGGGGGTTGTTAGCTTTTGGAAGGGCAGGTGGGACAGGGGGCAATGGAGGAGAGGAAGAGAGAGCCATACGCCTTGCGGAGGTAGTCGAGCGTGGAGATGCGCTTCGAGGCGAGCTCTTGGATATGCTGGAAGACAAGGTTTGGGTTTGAGCCATTGGGGACGGGGATGGGGGCGGCAGGGGCGAGGGTGCGGTTGGACTGCTGGTTTGCGTGCAGAATGTCTTTTTGGGTGGGCGGGTGACGCAGGGGCATAGGCACGGCCATGGCGAAAGGGTTCTTTGACTTGTCGACGGCGCTCGAGGGGCTCTGGGGGGCGTCGTGGGCCTTTTGCTTGGAGGAGCGAGTAAAGGTGGAGACGGAGAGGGTCGGGCGCTGGGGGTGGGTTGGCTGGGGCGCGGGGGCCTTTTCAGCTTCGGCGAGGGCCAGCGTGGCCGAGGGCGTCCTCGTGTGCGACGAGGACGACGTCTTGCGGGTGCTGGACGAGTTTGTGGTGCGTAGTGAGGCCGAGCGCGAGGTGCGCAGCTGGGAGCCGAGATCCGTGACGGATGAAGCGATGCTGTGCCTGCTTACGTGGCGGCGGCGCTGGGGGGTCGTGGGCTGCTGGTGCTTGGTGGGGTCGTCTGCAGAATCGTGGGGAGGGGGCGTGTTTAATCTATTAGGAACGGCAGCACCGGGAGCAGCAGCATCAGCAGAGTTGGTGATGGGCGGCGCGGGCTGGACATGGAGCTGGGGCGGCGCCGTGTCTGCGGGGGCAGCATGGGAGTGGGAGAGGGACGAGGCGGCGCCGTGTCTGGAGGCGGTGCGATGCCTGCCGCCGAAGAAGGAGGGCCGGCGGGAGAAGATGCCGTGCTGGTGTTGCTGTGTCTGCTGGTGGAGGGGAAGATGTTGGTGGTGGTGGTCGGCCATGGTGAGCTGGAGGCATCCAGCCAGCCAGCAAGGGTGGGGGCTACCGAGCGATCAGGGGCGCGGTTTCACCCTTGGGCCCTGCCTGAACATGCGCCCACGGCCTGGCTGACGGGCTATAGTTTTTTCGATAGTCGATTGGCGATGTGTATGTCTAGATGTATGTATCGCGACAGCGACAGCGACTCCAACAACAACAAGCCGACACCAGGACGCGACAGACTCGGCGGACCGGGGCGCCACGAGCTTTAAACACGAAGCGCGTTCCACGAGCACCATGCGCTGCTGCGACAATGCCAAAATTCAGGCCGTGTTTCGGTTCGCGGTGCCAGCTGATGGACTGCGCGCCTATCATCCATCCCATCCATCCCCCAGCTTGACCAACGCAGGAACAGCCAGGCCGCAGTAGGCCCACTACCCCTGCCACTCCACCACCACCACTCCCCCTCTCCGCCATACAACCCACCCCCCAAGCCAGCAGCCGCCCGCACTGCCTGTCCTCTCTCTAACATCTAATATCCTTCCCTGCGCCCCCCTCCATTCCGCAACCGCTGCCTCTGCACCCCCCGCCCGCCGCCCACCATGCAGCGCAGACACAGCGCCCGAGTATGTACTTAGCACGCCCTCGCCCACACGCCCCAAGCCCGCCTGCTAACGCTCCGCAGGGAGAATGGATCCCCACCGAGGGCCAATGGCCCGTCGATCCCCAGCAGGACATGCCCGTCTCTGACGACCGTATCTGGGTCGACGGCTGCTTCGACTTTGCCCACCACGGTACGCCGCCCACTGCCTCTCTGCACCACCTTCACCACGCTCACTCTCCCCTCTAGGTCATGCCGGCGCAATGCTGCAGGCCCGCCAGCTGGGCACCGAGCTCTACGTCGGCGTCCACTCGGACGAAGCCATCCTCGAGAACAAGGGCCCGACCGTAATGCGCCTCGACGAGCGGTAGGCCTCCTCGCTGCACCCCTAAATGCCTTGCGCCGGCTGACTGCCATAGTGTCACCGCCGTCGAGGCCTGTCGATGGGCAACCAAGGCCGTCCCACGAGCCCCCTACGTTACCTCGCTGCCCTGGATCACCCACTACGGTTGCCAGTATGTTGTCCACGGCGACGACATCACCTCGGACAGCGATGGCCGCGACTGCTACCGCTATGTCAAGCAGGCCGGCCGCTTCAAGGTCGTCAAGCGCACCCCGGGCATCTCGACAACCGACCTCGTCGGTCGTATGCTGCTGTGCACCCGCTCCCACTTTATCCCTTCTCTCGACAAGCGCTTGACCGGTGAAGAGGGCCCTGGCGACGAGGCAGAGCGCACAAAGGCTGGCCAGGAAATGCTGCAGCGCATCAAGGACTATGCGACTGACGCCTCGGGCCGTGCCCCTGGCTGCGATGTCTGGTACTGGCATGCTTCTCGACCAGTCAAGCTACGGAGAACCACAACCAGCGCCGTTACCAGCCCTACCCGCCCCGATCACCCCCGCCAGGAATCCACGGTCTCGCAAGTAGGCCCCGTCAGGGAGGAAAAGGGCAAGTTCAACCAGCTCGTTCAGGGCAAGGGGCTTAAGGAGGGCCAGTCTGTCGTCTATGTCGATGGCGGCTGGGATCTGTTCTCCTCTGGCCATATTGAATTCTTGCGCTCCGTCACACAATGCGAAGAAGACCGCGCGAGGGAAAACGGATGGTACACGGAAGAAGCCAAGCAGGAGCGCATACAAAAAACCGGCGAAGACTATGGCCCGGTTTTCTTGATCGCCGGTATCCACGACGACGAGGTCATCAACCACTGGAAAGGCATCAATTACCCGATCATGAACATTTTTGAACGTGGTCTATGCGTTTTGCAATGCAAGGTACGCCCCGCTTGGGTGATTTTTGTAATTACATACTAACTTGTTCAGTACGTCCACGCTACCATTTTCGGCGCTCCTTTCTCCCTTAGCAAGGCCTTCCTCCACGCCCTCCCCTATTCATCTCCCCTGACCATCTACCATGGCAAGACTACCTTTATGCCACTCCAGTTCGACCCCTACGCTGTGCCCAAGACGATGAACATTTACCGCGAGATTGGCGACCATGGCTTCCAAAACGTCAATGCCGCCGAGATTGTCGCCAGGATCATGAAGGGCAGGGCTCTGTACGAAGAGAGACAGCGCAAAAAGGGCGAAAAGGGCATCACCGAGGATGCAGAAAAGCTTCGACAGGAGATGGAGCGCGAGCAGAGGAGGAGGGAGGTTGAGGGCCAGTTTGGCCTATGATATGGTGGTCGGCCCTACTTGGTCGCGGCGCTGCACGAGTGTGGGTAGTGCGTTGGGCTTCTTTGGCTTGGCCTTGAACCAGACCCGGCGTTTTTCCCTTGATCGTCAACAGACGCCAAGTCTAGACTGAGCCTCGAATTGATCCTTGCCGCGAGGAACATCCTCGGTTTTCCTCCACGATGAGATCCAACGATGAGATCCAGATCGCCCGCATCAACCTTGATTAGACCCTCTCGCTTGTATTTCAAAAGCAACACTAGGGTCTTGGTGACATCACCACCATGGCCATCATGGTCAGCCGCTGACGGCGCCTCTTCAGGCACACAAATGTTACACCGCGTCGGGCATTACCGGTATAGGGCAAGGTGCCATGTGATTGATTGCCCCAACACTCCACATTACCCTTTTTCCCACCCCACCAGTCTCCGCACTGGGGGGCCTTTCTTACGGTGGATAAACAATCAAATAGCGAATTTCTCAAGATCCCTTCATTCTCAGCCACCAGCTTTGCACATTGTGAAATGCAACGTTTCTTGTCATGACTATCGTAACCCCCGTTGCTGCATTCCTCCTCATAGCCGTCAGCTTGTTGTATGCTGGGATCAGGTTCTGGCAAAACAGACATGCTCTGCCTCTGCCCCCAGGGCCCAAAGGAATCCCTATACTGGGAAACGTCAACGACATGCCCAAGCCAGGCATGCTCGAGTGCCACCACTGGTTGCAGCACAAGGAGTTATACGGTCCCATTTCCTCGGTGACAGCCATGGGTCAGACCATTGTTATCATTAACGACCCTACCATTGCTCTCGACCTCTTACGCGACCGGTCTGCAATCTACTCATCACGCCCCAGTCTCGTCTTTGCCGGTGACATGTAAGTTTCTATGTTTGTTCTGGACAAGGGAAGCCGATATTGACCATGAGCTTGTTGCTTATAGGGTGGGTTGGCGCCATGCAACTGTCATGATACCCTACAACGATGTGTGGAAGATACACCGGAAGAACATCACAAAGATTACGAGTACAAGTACATCGCTTTCCGTCTTTGACCGCGTCCAGGAGGCCGAAGCCGCGCGGTTTCTGGTCAATATGTTGGAATCACCAGATCGACTGTTTGAGCATGTCCGCAAGGAAGCTGGGAGTGTGATTTTGAAAATTACATATGGATACAACATTGTCTCACATGGAAAGGATCCACTGGTTGATGTGGCGGAAAAGACTATGGAGCAGTTTGCAGAAGCTACTGTTCCTGGGCGGTGGGCTGTTGACATTTTTCCATTCAGTTCGTTGTGTCCTTCCCTCAGAGACTATCGAGAAGTACTTTCTAACCTCGTTAGTGAAATACATACCCGACTGGATGCCCGGTGCAGGCTTCAAGCGCACAGCAAAGGAAATGGCGAAACAGCTCGATCAATGCACAACTCGGCCATACGAATTCGTCAAGCAGCAAATGCAAGAAAAGAGACACACACCTTCCTTCCTCTCCCAAAGCATAGAAAGCGCAGACAGCACTCCAGAAATGGAATTCTACCACAAATGGGCAGCACTCGCCCTCTACCTCGGTGGCGCAGACACCGTGAGTCCCCCTATCCACACACCCATAACCGCATTTCCAAACCACAAACTGACTTCAATCCTACCAGACTGTCTCAGCAATCTCAACCTTCTTCCTTGCAATCCACCTCTTCCCCACAGTCCAGTCAAAAGCCCAACAAGAAATTGACTCCCTCACCCACGGCCTCCGTCTCCCCACCCTAGCCGACCTCCCCAACCTCCCCTACATCTCCGCTATAGTCCAAGAAACACACCGCTGGCACCTTGTCGCCCCCATGGGGATCCCACATACGAGCACGAAAGAAGATGTGTATATGGGTTACCGCATACCCAAAGGCTCAATATTGCTAGCGAACAACTGGGGCTTCATGCATGATCCTGCCGTATACCGCGATCCCATGGCATTTCGGCCTGAGCGATTTATAGCGTCGGAGGGGAGGGAAGCGGAACCAGACCCGCGGACGCACGTGTTTGGGTACGGCAGGAGGATTTGTCCGGGGAGACAAGTAGCAGATCATGCGCTGTTCGTCACGATTGCACAGACACTTGCTGTCTTCAACGTTTCCCCTAGTATAGATGCAGAGGGAAGGGTGAAGCGGAGCGAAGTCAAGTTCGAGCCCGGCACAATAAGTCGCCCCGTACCGTTCTCATGCCGCATCACGCCTCGATCCAACGCGCACATCACGTTAATCCAAGAAGCAGGCCAGAGATTCGCCTACGAAGAAAGCGATGCTGCGAAACTTGAAAACATTACATGGTAGTCATTCATACATACATATTTTTTTTTAAAAAAAACATCTATCATACCCGCAACCCTACAGGTACAATCCATGCCTCCACCCTCTACTACACACCCCCCCTCTCCCTCCTCAACCACCCCACCCCAACATACACCGCACTCGCCACCGCACTCCCCAACAACGGCCCAACCCAATAAATCCAATGATACCCCGTAAACCCACCCACAACCGCCGGTCCAAAACTCCGTGCTGGGTTTAAACTCGCGCCCGTATAATACACACTACACACATGCGCCACAAACAGCGACGCACCAATGTACATTGGTTTCGCCCACCCTCCTTCTAACATGAGGATGGTGAGGATGAGTTGGGAGGTAACCAATGCTTCGAGGAAGAGGCCGCGGGTTAGCGAGATGGAGGGAGAGAGCGTGGTGGCGATTGTGAGGGGGCCTGGGAGAAGGGCGGAGGTGAAGGCGGAGGCGGCGATGGAGGCGAGGAGTTGGGAGAGGATTGTTTGGGTTGCGCGGTGCCAGTGGATTTTGCGGGTGAGGTAGAGGGGTATTGTTACCTTTTTTGTTTGTTTGTTTGTTTGTTTAGTACACTTGATATGTTTTGTTTTTGTTGGAAGGGGGGGAAGGGGGGGGGCTGCTTACGGCTGGGTTCTAACATTTGTTAGTTTCATATCTTCTGAGATAATCAGATTGATAGAATGGGGGAGGGAATGGAAGTAAAAAAGGGGGATGGATAACGTACGAATTTCCCACCGCTGATATCAGCGAAGATTGCTACGTTAATCGCGAGTGAGGCGCCAAAGGCAAAGGCTATGTAGAGAAGTTTTGCTACGTCGGGTAAGGGATCGCCGCTACCGGATAGCTCTTTGCTGCCCGCTGCGTTCAAGGCGATTTGCGTGCCGGTGAAGGCGAGGGAGAGGAACATGAAGGTGCCGATGAACTCACCGATGAAGGCGGCGGCTTCGGTGCGGAGGGTGTGGTGGCTGCGGGGGGTTTGGGAGGGGGTTGTTGTGTTGGTGGAGGGTTCGTGGAGGGGGAGGCTGGGGGGTTGGTCTTTGGAGGTTACGGACGTTTTTGATGAGTAACTTCAGAGGAGCAGGAGAAGATTGGGGTTTTCTTTTTAGGTTGGGAAAATGGGCAGGCTTTTGGAAGTGGAGAGGAAGAGGGTGATGGGGAATTTGTAGTCTAATATTTGTGTCCGATATCATGCCACAGTGAGGTTGTGTGAGTGTGACTGAGCTGTGGTTCCCCCACTTTGAGCCTTAAACGGTAGATTGCCTGTTTGAACGAACCTATTGTTGTAGGGAAAATAGATACACAAAGTTGGATACTATGTCTTGGATATGCTAGTGCCATGGCGTGGAGACGGGTGAGTTGTGATTGTAGGATCCGGTGCCCCAAGTCCCATTTGGCGATGCAACACAGACTTGGTCGCCTGACTTCAGGACTGCTGTAGACTCTTAGCTACAGAAAAACATTCTCTTGACATCGATCTGCTCTCTATGTCCGATAACGGGTTTGTTTAGTGTAGCACAGATTTGGGTAAGATGTGCTCCGGCGTGGATGTATGTATCTTGTGTAAGTGATGGCATCAAAACATACCAATGACCTTACTGTCGGTTATATATGTCTGTATATCTGCGATAAGAATATGGAGTGTTGTTGTGAAGTGGTGTAATCTTGGAAGAAGCAGTCAGTGGCTGCCGTCGTTTTGATAGGCCGGTAAGATTGATCACTTCAGGCGCCTTGTGTGCCTATACCTCGACTAGACTAGCTTTATAGGGTGCCACGATTAAAGCGTCAGTAATGGAATGATGTATGTAAACATATCGCTTTTAGTTGTGGATATAAAGCATGGATAAATACTGAGAAAACATATCCTCTGAACTAGAGGAGCAATCCCAAGCTTTGTCTTAAAGTCTATCCTCTCGTTCTCTCAGCATATATTGCGGGTTAGTCTCATCAAAAACAATGATTGTGACTAGAGAAACTTTCCTTGCGCGCACAAGTACGTGGGACAACGCATGTGAATGGTCGTTTAAATAACGGGCGTACAACACATCCTGCCAGCCCTACCTCGAATCACGTCTAGTACCGAGCACATGGGACACCTGTTGCACACTCTAACTGACAATCCGCTTTCAGCTGATTTGCTTTTGTGTAGCTTTTGTAAGCAATCATCTTGAACGCAAGCTTTCACAGCTTCTGCTGCAAAGACGGTCATATCAACTGCGCAACCAGGAGAGATTATTCTCCATGTTACACCAGACTATTTAGCGCTTCTGGCGCGTCGTGCTTGCTGCAGTCAAAATCACTACGTCGGGACTTCCCGTCGCACAGGCCTTATCCGCTTCGCGCCAATGCGCTTTGTCAGTGCATTGTGCACCAATGTAGATGGGATGATTTGTGTTCCATATCAGACCAAAGGGATATGGCGACCTTACATAGCTTGGGATGGAACTAGACTGGTTGTGGTCTGGGCGCTTTTTCCAACAACGAGTCGTTTTAATACTTATACCTGCGGTTCGATCTTCAACATGCATTTAACTTCGAATTATCGATACTGAAGTCTCACTCCTGACTTCGCTAGGCTGAGATGGTAAACTGTTGGTGACCGCCGAGTCAAGATGGTGAACCAAACCCCACGTCACCCTGATGACGTCGGAGATTTCTTTAGTCTTGCCGGTCCTTCATAGCGAAGGTCACGGTTCAGACTCCGACACTCGCTGGGTGCTAGGCCGATACTAGCACCAACACCGGCTGGAAAGCGGAGTTGCTTCTCCAGGAGTGCATACCAATATTTTGCACATGGTCCACTGCTCTCCACTATACACTTTCATCGACGATGTCTCTTCCATCACTCTGCAGGCTTTCTAATCACTAATCCAAGCACCACCCCTCACAACAATACAAACCTAGTTCTATAAATGTCGCCAGAAGAGAAGCCATGTGTGTACTACACGACCTGCACATGACCGTCTACCAAGTTTTGGCTTATTACGTACAGTCGAGTACTGCAGGCATCCGCGACGGACGGGAAACTATAGATATTTGGGTCAAGATCTGCAATTCTAGATCTGCAGATCGCAACTGCGGGACGCTGGACGTCAACCGTCTGTCAAGATACCCCACATCCGGCGTACTACTAGGCCAAGCGTTGCATTAGCGCTCGATCATGTTACTCCAAATGAACGGATCAAATTAAGCGATCATAGAAATCTTGGATAGCCGCTCTCCCGCTCCGGCAAAAGCTTAGGCGTTGATCGCGCGTAAGGGACAGTACTTGGATATTTATCCAGAAAAGGCCGGTTGTTCCTAATGCGGAGTTAAATTCACCAGCCACGTACGAAATTGTGCGTCCTTTTTCAATCTAATCAAAATCTAGCCGCAAAAGGTATATTGAACTGATCCTAATGGGAAGGTGTAGTGTAGGGATATGATTGATAGTCTCGAACTAACACCAAAGTTACCCAGAGAAAGCAAAGTGAGTATTTGAAATGACGAAAGTTTTGATATTGAGACCGGATACGTTTGGAGGATATGAGGCGAAAGAGCAGCGGGCTCAATTTAAAAGCATGGCGACGTTTCCATCATTTCTCTCATTGCATCGATAGCAAGAATGCGCTCCACGGTTCTACTTCTCCTCGCCACCCCCTCGGCGCTAGCTTTCCCATGGCTCAAACCCGAAGGTCTCGAGGCGCTACTGAAACATCCAGAAGCACGCGCTGAAATCGAGCGTAAGCTGCAAAGCCGAAATGCTGCTTCAGCAGAGCCTCGCCAACTTGTAGACACCCTCAAACCTATTCTGGACCCTCTACTAGGACTCATCCCAACATCCGACTCTGTGAAGGATTTGAAGAGGTTCCCTGAGGGTATGTATACTGTAGTTAGTTCACATGTGTTACTAACGAGTCCTAGCGGACTACCCTTTCCAACCTCCTGGCCCTACTGACCAGCGCGGTCCCTGTCCTGGCCTCAATACATTGGCAAATCATGGATGTAAGTTTTGTACTCAAACGTTACCTTTTAGTCAACTAACAAGTCTAGACATTCCACGAAATGGCATCGTGACAATCGCCCAAATCCAAGCCGGAACAGAAGCTCTCTTCAACATGGCCCCCGACCTAAGTGCACTCCTCGCTACTGGCGGAGCCCTCGACGGCGGCGACATCCTCTCCACCAAGATGAGCATCGGCGGACCCGACGCACGCGTAGGCGTCCTAAATGGAGCGCTCAACTCCCTCCTCGGCACCCCCTCAGGTATCGCAGGTCACGGCAAATTCAACGAAGGCGACGCCTCCGCCACCCGCCTCGACTTCTACCTCCAAGGCGACAACATCTCCTTCCAACCCTCCCTCTTCAAGCAACTCCACCAGCAAGCCCTCGCCCACGGCAACGGCACCTACAACACCGACGCCATAAAAGAGCACTTCAAAGCCCGCTACTTGGCCTCTCGCGCCGCAAACCCTCAATTCTACTTCAACGTCCCCTCCGCCGGCGTTGTAATGGGCGCCTACTACTTCATCCCGGGCTTCTTCTCAAACGGCACCCTCGCAAACGAAGCTTCCATCACGAGTTTCTACGGCGCAAAGCCTCGACAGCCTGCAAAGTGGGATGATCCGGAGCTAGAATACACAAGCGTGCCTGAGCGTATACCGGAGCAAGGATGGTACCGTCGCGCGACACCCATGACTGTCGTCGAGGCCGCAGCAGGTATCCTGGACGTCTATCTGTACGCTAGACCGGCGATCGGGGGCGCGGGCGCGGATCAAGCGTGGGTCGTGGGATCCGCGGTTTTACCTGACAATCCCCAGGCGCTCTCGTGCTTCCTTTACAATGCTGTGTATGCGAATTTCCCAAGCGAACTGTTTAATTCGGTGCTGCTGGTGCAGAGTGTGGTTAATTTCCTGAGTGGCGCGTTGGTGCCGGGTTATAAGGCGTTGGGGTGTCCCAAGGAGTTCCCCGATATGACTGGGTTTACTTCTGCGGGCTATGATGAGTGGGCAAAGGGGTACACGGGGGAGGCGAAGACAAAGGGCGTGGGGAGTGGGTGGTATAGGAAAGGGTGAGGATCGGTGGTGATTGTGCTCATGTAAATCTTGTGGCTGGTATAGTTCGAAGTGTCATTTCAATGTTCTGTTGTATGTCATTTGCTGGGCTCAACTGCCGCTTGCCGAGCATCTCGCTTCTACTTGCTACTACTGATTTTTTTTTGTCTGTGTCTACCGAGCCTAGCGGCTTGTCACACGGGATGTACAGATTTTCGAGTCGCTCCCCATCTGTCAAGAAAAAGACAGCAGCGGCTCGATACGAAGAAGCTAACCGAGTCAAGTCGAGCTTTTCCCTACACAGTATCTCATAAACACCAACCACTTCTATATTTGTTTTTTTCCAGTCATGTCGTGCAGCAAAGCTATCATGTCGATCCACTGTCATTCAACAACATCGATGCCGTATGCTCGATAGGGAAAATTCTCTAGACTGTGCCTCATCTCCACCACTCCATCCTCTGACATGAGGCGTCCATCTTCGCCAACCACAGGACCTCTCGCTTCGCCTTGAACAGGAGTTGCATAGTCGGGTACCTGATCATCAGCCTCTGTTCTCCCCATCAGGACATCCATCTCGCGTCCCTTGCAGACCCGTGCTAAGCCCGGATGTGGCACCCACACCACACGCATGCCAGCCCGTCGTGCAGCTTCAACCCCCGCGATCGAGTCTTCAAAGACGAGGCATTCGCGGGGGTCAAGCGCGCGCTCTCCACGCGCCGTGTTCGCAGCATTCAGCCGCCTGAGAGCAAGAAGGAAGATATCGGGCTCAGGCTTCTTCTTACTATCTGACATTTCTAGGTCGTCGCCAAATACCTGTAAAGCTGAGTCTTGGAATGCTCGCCCAATGCAAGCCAGATGTGATGTCTTCAGCGCAAACTTCTCACGCCCTGCGGAGCTAGCTAGCGACAGCAGTATAGGTGGCGTGGTCTGGAATTTCAGCTTTTGAAGGAGATCATCGATGCCAGCGAGCGTCTCGCTGTTCCTGAACAAATGTGTATGTGCTTTCTCTTTTAACGCCCATTCTGCTGGGGAAAGTGGTACCTGCGCCCAAGCGAGAAGACGATTCGTGCCCTGCATGGAAACCTGAGGAGCTGAAGATTGCTTTTGATTGTGGGGGGACCCTTACACGTGAGCCTCTGCTCTGCTGCGTGGCTTTAATGGCCCAGGGGTATTCGGGCCTTCCATATTCTCGCAGAATGTGGTTGTAAATGCTAGTGTAGATGTCCTCAGAGTTGATAAGGGTGCCGTCCACATCGAAGATGCACGCCCGAACAGGCGGTAAGGCCTGAGTCATGACTGGCTGTCAGAATCAAGGGCCTAATTAGAGGCTGCTGGATGTGGCGCAGATGTTGAGACTTGGAGGTGATTGAATCTGCCAGGCACTCTTCTACTGTGGTGGGTGGCCGCCCCCCAGTCTACCCCGCAGTGGCTAGCCGGGCTAGGCCTAACTCTCGTCGTACAGTGAACTTTGCTGAAGCCACGGCGGTCCCTGACACCACAGCCATCGAGATTTTGTTGAGGTATACACGTAACTTCAATCTCTACGCTTCGCTTACCTTGTGTCTACATCGCCAGTCACTGTCAAAGCGCCTGGAGTGGGCGGTGGAGGCTGAAAGGCTGGAAGGAATGGATATCAGGTGATACGAATGCCAGATAGGACATGTACTTATCCTCTTGGATGTATTATAGTACATAATAAGCGTATGTGGGGCAAACTGGTTATCTGCACAGGGTTCAAGGACCCGCTTATTCACCACGTACACAGTAAGGATACAAGGGTCCAGAATGAAGTGATAACGCTGAGGCAATGAACATGCTACCTTGGCAGTATGAACGTGACAACAAGGGATCTCGCAGAGCTGTCAACAACCTCTATCTGACGGGAAGACCCTAATGGGCGTAGTTAGAACGCGCACCGTCGTGTTGTTCAGCTAGTTCGGCCCTCATCAGGCCTCCAATGGCGTTACTTGCCTGAGGGCCTCGATTCAATTTTGATAGCAGTAAGTACTCACTGCAAACTAGTCTTTGCTCTAAATCGCTCAGGACGATTGGCGAGATGCAATGTTACCAGGGCGTGCTTGTTTATGTGGCCGGCACGTGGACAGCGCCTCTGCAAAAACTTATCCTCGTTTATACATGAGCTCCATTTGCTCATGACTCGACTGGGTAACAATTTTGGTTGAGCATGTTACTCGGCCGAGCATATGGCCGCGGAATTTGAATTTCCAAGGACTTTTTGGAAACAGAAGACTGTATCTAATCGTAGGGCAATGGAGGATTTGATATGCTCTGTATGGTTGCTAGTAGTGCTTGGAAGGATTTGCAGCTAGTTGCCTGGATCCTAGATACAGCACTGTCGCTGCGCAAGGCTGGTCTTGGCGCCCAATGCGTATGGGCAAGTTACTCGTGTGATAAGTCAAGAAGCCAGGAGATTGTGCAGAGATAATTCGAAAAAGGGGCGACGGTAAAGAGATGCCATTGGTTGGGAAAGGCCAAGAGTGCTCCTTTCTCGCGTCGCCGCTGCTTGGCAGCTGGGGTTATGCAGGGCAGTCGACGGCCTCGATAATGGTCGGAACTAAGTGTGCGAGGCGCTAATACTCTCCTGGGTCCGAAGGTGGTACACAAAACGGTGTGCGAGAAGCATGACTCGGGCCATCGTGGAACAAACGGCTTTGCAATGGATGACCTGGTGTGCTCCGGTGAATCTGGGGGCCTTGGACAGAAGGAGAGCTGAAAAGGTAGCGGCCCGCAGGCTTTGAGCATGCATGTGAAGGCAGCCAGGGTTCCCTAATCCTATTCTTGCGTGGTTTGGCGATGAAAAGAGGCGCGTAGGATACGTGACTGGCATGCACACATTTCCTCCCGCCAACTCAGCTGCTGGACGTGTAAAGTGGCGGCGACGTTGGACAGGGCTGAGCGAGGGTATACTCACAGTTGCCTTAGCCCCGGGTCACATGCCTCTACTACCCAGCCACAAGCCTACTACCACCAGACGGTCTCTCTTGGCCATTTTCACGAGGAGCCGTGTCTTTGCGCGCTAGTAAAGCCACATCTTTGCTGTCTGTTTCTACACTGGGCATCTGTTTAGCGCCAGTATAATATTATCTCACCAAGAATGCCTCGCGGGGCGGCTCGCATGAGCGACAGGGCCTTGCCGTGAGATTTGCAAGGGGGAACCATCTACTGCCTGTTTTGCCCAATGCTGACACGATTCCATATCTATCGACCCGCTGGTGTGCATCGGCCAAACCGCTCCAAATCGAGTGTGCTCAAGTGCCAAATTCATTGATGACGATGGATTTGGTGTTGCACCCAATGAATGCTGTGGGCTGTCGGGTCGGTGAAGCTAACGGAGCCCCAAAAGACCAGCGGTGCTAAACTTAGCCCACGTTTGCACCCTCGTGAGTATTCTTCCGTCAACACCACACTACATGCCGCGAACCCAACTCGGCCTCAGGCCTCGGATGCCGGACGTGTGCGCTGTCATGGCGCAACCTGGATCCTCACATGGGCCCCATGGAACCACACCACAGTCACTCACTTGCGGCCATTTGTTCACTCAGGCTACCACAAGCCCGCAGCCTGGAGTACTCCTCCACTGCTTACCCATCCACGACGAAAGAGGAAACTTCGTGAATAGATAAATTGATCCTTGACTTAGTTCTGTGCTTGATTGGCCGGGATAAGGCACGATACCCATCTGGCGAGAACCAGGCTGCGGGACGCACGCCCTAAGCGAGTAGCAACGAGATAGCGACACTCGGCCTCTTCCTATTCCGCTTTTCAGCCGTAATACGGGGACCATGACTATTGAATCGTTCCAGTTTTTTTCTAGCTGCTTCCTGCTCGCCCGCGCCGCCACAGCCATGCAGCTCACCCGTCGCCTAGCTAAACTACCGAAGCTGACTGACTAGGTTTTCGTCGTGTGGAAGTGACCGGATTAGGCGTACCATTGGCCAATGTCCCCATCTCGTCGCTGTCTGCCATTATGGGAAGCATATAAAGATATCGGCTGGGATGCCATCTGGAGTTCACAGGGCTCATCGACCGGGCGATCATTCCTGCCTGTCGAGCATTTTCTCAATACTGTCTTTCTCTGTCCTTCGGTTCTGCCATCGTTTCTCGCCTCACATGGCGCCCCCTCATGCTCTCAGGCTGTCCCACAGCCTGCTCCTGGCACTGTCTGTAGCATCTACAGTCAGCGCACAGGAGCCCAAGGTCGGATGGCACGCTGAAGGCTGCTACACCGACTCCGTCCAAGCAAGGTCGCTGTCGGCACCCTATGGAGTAACTGGTGGCATGACGAACCAGAAATGCAGAGATGCATGCCGAACAGCATTTTTCACCTATGCTGGTACCGAGTATGCGGGAGAATGCTTCTGCGACAACCAATTGCGGAATCAGGGCCGACCGGCTCCCGACGGTAACACCGGATGCAACATGGCCTGCAACGGGAATCAAACCGAAATATGCGGAGGTCCTGACCGATTGACCTTGTGGAGGTTCTACACGGGCAACGAAGTCAGCTCCTCGTCTGCTGTTTCCAGTGCTCCAGTTTCCAGTCCGGCCGCTTCCAGTGCTGCCGCTTCCACTACTAATGTTCCCGCTACTACCACCACACCTACGACTACAGCTCAAGCCAGCACGTCCAGCGCCCCACCAGCTGCCACCGGTCTTCCTCAAGGCTTCCAATACAAGGGTTGCTATGTTGATGGACCTGGATACCGTATTCTCAACAACCAACAGCCCGATGATCAGCAAATGACCGTTGCATCATGCACCAGGAAATGTGCCCAGGCCGGTTTCGAGATCGCCGCCATGGAGTATAGCTACCAGTGTTTCTGTGATAACTTTGTGAGTATTCCCGACACCCTTTGTAATCAGATGCTAACTTGACCAGGTCAGGATGGGAGGCGCACCGGCTCAGTCCGAGTCCGAATGCAACACCAAATGCGCAGGAAATCAAGCCGAGACATGTGGAGGTCCTAACAGGATGAGCATCTATTCCACCCAGAACCCCCTCAAGGTCTATCAGCAACCAAAGCCTGTCCAGACTGTGGGTGGCTGGAAGTACCAAGGCTGCATCACTGATATCGGTGGCCAAGTGTTCCCATGGAAGTCTGTCAATGAGACTGGCAACTCACCAGAATGGTGTCTTAGCAAGTGTCAAGAATTCGGCTTCATGCATGCTGGATTGGAGTATGGCCAGGAATGCTTCTGTGGTGATTTGGATGGCATCGAGAAAGCCGGTTCCAAGCCCGCCCCTGAGTCAGAATGTAACATGTCATGCCCCGGTCAACCTGAGGCAATCTGCGGCCAGGGTAACCGTCTGTCCCATTACAAGTGGGAGGGTGCTGATCCACTGTACGTGTGGAACTACCCCAAAGGCAACGCGGCTGGACGTTATGAGTTCTTGGTCGGTGGTCCAATCATTCCATTGATTTCGCAGCCCGCGGTCAACGGAAAGATTTCTCTTCTCGAGAAGTACGGAACTGGAGAGCCCAACTCAACCGGTGCTTACGAGCTCGACCCTTCCATTGGAGGTGACATCTTCCACGCCTTCCGCGAGTTGACCGGTATCAAGACCGACATCTTTTGCGCTGCTGGTTTGACTCTGCCTGATCGTGCTGGTCGCCAGATTAACATTGGTGGCTGGTCGACTGATTCCTTGTTCGGTGTCCGCATGTACACGCCAGACGGCACGCTTGGCGTCAACGGTACCAACAACTGGCAAGAGGATGTGAACACTGTGAAGCTGCAACAGGGTCGCTGGTATCCTACCGGTCTCCTTATGGCTAACGGCTCAATGCTTATCGTCGGTGGCCAGGACGGCTCTAACGGTCCCCCCGTGCCAAACATGGAGATCCTGCCCAAGGCTGGAGCAGTCAAGCACGCACAGTACCTGCAAGACACTGACCCATACAACCTGTACCCCTTCCTTGTCGTACTGCCATCCGGTGGTATCTTCATCCAGTACTACAACGAAGCACGCATCCTGGACGAGGTCACTCTCGACACCAAGACCATTCTGCCCAAGGTTCCCGCTGCTGTCACCGACCCTACCGGAGGCCGAACCTACCCATACGAGGGTACTCAAGTTCTTCTTCCACAGTACTACCCTTACACCGATCCTCTTGAGGTTCTCATCTGTGGTGGCGCTGCGAAGAACCCGCGCTATGGACTTGACAACTGCGTCAGCATGGCACCAGATGTTGCCCAACCCAAGTGGACAATTGAGCGTATGCCATCCCGTCGTGTCATGTCCTGCATGGCAACTCTCCCAGATGGCACTTTCTTGATCCTGAACGGCGCCGAGATTGGTGAAGCTGGTTTTGGTCTCGCTGAAAACCCCAACATGAACGCCGTCTTGTACGACTCCAGGAAGCCCAAGCACCAACGCATGAGCGTCATGGCCAACACCACCATTGCGCGCCTTTACCACTCCGAGGCTGTAGTAATGGACGATGGAAGAGTCCTTGTGTCTGGCTCAGACCCGCAGGACAATGTGCACCCCCAGGAGCACCGACTGGAGGTCTTCCTTCCCCCATACCTGCTCTCTGGAATCGCGCAGCCAACCTTTACTCTTGCTCAGAATGACTGGAACTGGGAGGCCACCTACTCTTTCACTGTCACATCTAGCGCAGGTGGACCCATCAAGGTGTCGCTTATGGGAGCCGAGTCCAGCACGCACGGTAGCTCCATGGGTGCCCGTATCCTCTTCCCTCAAGTTACATGCTCAGGAAACACTTGCTCCGTCAAGGCGCCCAAGGGACCATACATTGCACCCGTCGGCTGGTATCGTATGTTCGTCCTTGCGGGCGACATTCCTTCGCACGCCAAATGGATCCGACTCGGTGGTGATCCTGCCGGGCTAGGAAACTGGCCCGATGTTCCGGCTTTCAGGCCATTGCCCGGTGTAGGACCCGTTCGTGCAGCGAATGCCCCTACGACCAGGTCAGAGCCCGTTGTGGCTCGCAGCTTCCGTGGTTGAAGCAACTGATGGATGACAGCCGTCCCCTAATGACCTTTCGCCCATCTTACTCCTTTATGTGTAGTCCCTACTAGGAGGACCGCAGTTGCTTGACTGCACTTAGTCATAATTGTAATTTCATGTAACGACCTCATCATCGAATATCCCTGTTTGCCTCGTGTGTCCCAAGTGAAGAGTGAATTCATCTTGTTTGAAGTGACGACCAACTTTGGTGCCTGTTTGATTGAAGCAGCCCACGTTGATTTGTAGAGGCAGCGAATCGTGGCGACCCACGTATTTGTTGAAAACGGCGCAGCGCTCTTTGGTTGTGCGATAGGGAAAAGCAAAGTGTGCTGGTTTGTGCTGGCTATCGAGGCAGCGATTTCTGGAGGTAAGGAGTGAGCATAACGGATGGGCGATTGAGATTACAATTGCCGTTGAAGTAGAGAATCTCGATAGGAAGTTTTGGAGACGGTGGAATAAACAAAGCAAACGATGCGTGTCACTGTGGGCTGAGGATAGTAAGTAGTAAGGGTTCGCAGTCTTGGCGCAGGGTCGCAGTTGTCCAATTTGTTCAAACTACAACAGTCAAGACGGCTTCTTACATAGCTATTTATACTCTGACCGATGAACAGCTCACGCGTGGCCGTCTCACGTAAATGTTTTGCCTCAGCTATTACTCACAGCAGCCACTGAGGGTCAGCGGGGTCATCGGCAAATCACAGCCGCAGGTAGTTGTGGCCTTACGTACGCCCATCATCCTCTCTCCCAAACTTCATTCGACCCACAGGCCTATGTGTCTCATCCTGCAGGAACTTCTCATGCAGAAACTACGAAGTGAAGAACCCTCTTGAAGTAACGACCATAATAAAACTAACGATTAACACTACGCCCCGCCATGGACAGGTCTACTGCAAAAGCAAACCACACCCGACTCGACTTGCGTTATCATCTCAATATGCCAAACTTTTCCACCAACCCCGAAGGCGTCTGCAAGTGATCAGATTGACTATTCCTAATAGATGCAGAGATGTGGAAAACTCCGTCAAGCTATATGAACAACCGGTATGATTGGATGGGGCGCCTGAAGAATGCCAACCTGAAAGAACACAGTGCCCATCCTTCACCTTCCCGTCGTCGGAGAACTGGCCCTTTGAGAGACATTCAAATCATGCCACTAGAAAGCTTAAAACCAGCATTCGGCCGGTGTGTCTTGTATCTTCTCCACCGATAACCATAATGTCGCCGTCAAATGACGCGCAGGAAGCGACTCCACATGCCCATAGCGACCCTACAGCTGAAGAGGCTAGCAGCTCCGAACCATCGCTCGAAATCGACGTGGGTCCCGTCCAACGCGTTGATCCTGAGATATCTTGTCTGACAAATAGGTGCCGTGGCAGAGCGAGCAAAGCGACGAACGCGACTCTGCCTTTGGCGACAGTCAATCATCCTACACAATGTCTGCCACGTCGTCTGTATTCAACTTTCGCTACGAGAATGGCAGGAGGTACCATGCTTACGCAGAGGGCATGTACCCAGTGCCAAACGACGAGGTCAGCCCCACGTTGCCGTCACTCAGATAGACTAGTTGCTTACACCATTTCTACCAGACCGAGGCAGATAGACTTGATCTCCAACACCACGCCTTTCGCCTTACACTCGACGGAAAACTTTATCGAGCACCCATTCCAAAAGATGTCCAAAATGTCCTGGACGTAGGGTGTGGCACTGGCATATGGGCTATTGAGTTCGCAGACGAGCACCCATCTGCTCGTGTCCTGGGCACAGATCTCAGTCCCATCCAGCCCGAACAAGTCCCACCAAACTGTGAATTCCTAATCGATGATTGCGAAAAAGAATGGATCTTCCACGATAAATTCGACTACATCCACTCGCGCGCCTTGGTAGCAGCCGTCAAAAACTGGCCCCGTTTCTTCGAACAAGCCCATGCCAACCTCAAACCCGGAGGCTACCTAGAGTGTCAAGACGTGGCTTTCCCAATCCGGTGCATGGATCCTAATGTGACTGCTGAGGACTCACCGCTGATACGCTGGTCCGAGTATTTCATCGAGGCTGCACAGAAGATTGGCCTTGATGGCACGGGTCCCCGCCATTTTACACCCCAGCTGCGTAATGCGGGGTTCACGGATATCAACGTTAAGATGTACAAGTGGCCAGTAGGCAAATGGGCAAAAGGCGCGAGATTCAAGTTGCTAGGCCGCTTTGTATATGAAGACCTTATGGACTGGCTGCCCAGCAGTTCACTCGGTCTATTTACACGAGTACTAAAGTGGTCTAGAGAAGAAGTCGAAGTTTTCCTCGCCGATTGCCGGCAGGAAGCAAAGCGAAAAGACCGACATTACTATGCTGACGTGTAAGTCATCACTCACTCTAGTTCGTAGTTACACTAACTCCTTAGCTTCTTCTGGCACGCACGCAAACCCAACGCAGACCAATCCACCCACACAAACGACGTAGTCCACGAAGAAGAAGCCATCCACCGCGACGAAGCAGACCAACCCCAAGACCCCTCAAGCGTAGCTCATCCAGCTGCCTCTAATGACACCAAAGAAACCTAATACCCCATCAAGTGGCATCTAAAGCCCCATCCCATACCCTCCTCCATACCTACCCCCTCCCCAAAAACCGTTCAACATACACATCCCCCTCCCCCCTCTCCACCCACCTCCCCCCCTTCCACGTCATCTTCTCCATCCACCCCGTCGGCTTCCCACCATACTCGCCAAACTCCTCTTCATTGGGGAAAAGCCGCTTCCAAGCTGCTGGCGCGCCTTCGTGGTCGTCTGGGAGGAGGGCGCAGGGGAAGGGGATGGGGTCCCAGGGGATGGGTGGTTCGTTTGTTACGTGGAGGTGGGGGTGAAGGGGGGGTTGCTTGGGGTTGAGGTTGGGAGGGGGCATGGTTGCAGTGGTGGTTGTGGTGGGGGAAGGGGGGTTTGATGCGGAAAGGAGGGGCGGTTGGGTGCGGGATGATTGCCTTGTTGCTTTTGGAGGCGATTTTGGGTTGAGGGTTGAAGAGGGAGGTTTGCGGGGCATGGGATGGGCGTGGTTGGGTTGTGATGGACCTTGTTGTTGTTGTTCTGACGAAGAACCTTCATTCTTCTCCCTGGAAAAAAATCGCACCCTCATGGTGATTTTCCGGCGTCTCCCTTCTCCCTTCTCTTGCTCTTCACCTCGCTCACCTTCACTTCCCTCTTCCTTCTTCTTCTTCTTCCCATCCTTCCCTTCACCCTCGTCCCCACTATCCCTCTTCCTCTTCCCACACCCCATCACCTCTACCCCCTCACCCAAATACATACTCACCCTCGCTTCAAACCTCGCATTCATCTCCGCAATCGAGGGAATCCCGCTCGCGCTCTGCCATTGATTTTCCACAGTGGACTCTCTATTTGCCATGTTGAATCTTCAAGCAAACTTAGTCTACGATCCAAATAGAGGCTTGAGATGGTTAGCTTCGTTGTCAAGCTAATAACTTTCGAAGAGGAGAATTTTTGTTTTGGAGTGCGCAGCTTCGGTGTTGTTTTTATGGTGAAAGGGGGGACTGATTTGTGTCGATGGGTCGGGGGCAGAATTGGATAATTGGATGGTGAACCGTGGTTGGGGGTGTTGGGATAACGTGGGTTAGGATTAGAGATGGATGATTTCTTGTGGAGTCTGGAGTGTCGGGGGGCGAGTGGGAGGTGTGCTGAATCAAATGATGTTTTCTGCATGGTGATGCTGTGTTGGAAATGACTGGCCTACCGTAGTTGAGTGTTGTTTTTGATATCTGCACAGTGACTATGCAGCAAAGAACGTGTGAAGACTGATATAATTACAACGACGATAACTATGCTACACAAACTATACTCACATTCTCTGTCACTGCCTCAAGCGAATATTAAACATTACAAGTTCCACTAACTCCACAACCTCACTCCACATCCCCATCCCCCATCGCCTCACCACTCTCTCCCAAGCGAAGCCTCAACATCCTCTCATGCTCCGCCACCTCCTGCATCTTGAAATTTGAAATAAGATCCATAGTGCTGCGTCTCACGCTAGCCATACTCTTCTTCTCACTCGTAGCGTCATCGCCGCCCCTCATATTACAGCTCATGTGGCTCACTGGACTGGGGTTGCGTAAGTGCCTTCCAGTATGGCTGCGCATGATGGAAGAGTGGAGAGACATGTGTTTACTATCGAAAGACAGACGAGCGGGGGCACCACAGTCCGCTGTTGTGGTGTTTGCACCGGTGCTTGGGCGGGGGTAGTCGTCGACGCAGTTTTTGTAGTAGACTGACCAGCCACGGGCAAGGTCGTGGAGGTGATCGTAATTGGCATCACCGCCTCGGAGCGAGAGCTCACTGAGGTTAGGTGCAGACGAGTTGCGGCGCGGACGGAGCCTTGCCATAGTCTCATCAACAACGAGTTTGTCCTTGCCCTTGGCGGTGTTCATTGGCGTTTGATCTGGAGTAACAAACTCCTCACGATCGTCCCGTGCGCCACTGTTATTTTCTTCAACAAAATCGCCTGCCCACACTTCAGGTAACAGCTCAAGTTCAGGATGTTCTAAAATACCACCAGACGCGATCGAGCTGCGATGGCCGCGACCATGCCTCCTGAACTCCGTGCTCTGACTCTTGAACATCTTACTATAGTTCCTCATGAGTGCCTTACCAAACGTCATAGAGCTGCTTCTTGCCATGCGCATGCTGCCAAGTTTCTTCTTCTTTTTCTTTTCGCCAGGCAGGAGTGGAGTCGAGGGTCTTCGCTGCGTTGGATCGACCAGGTCCTCGTCATCAATTGGAGCCGTAGACTTTATCGCTGCTTCGAGTGCAAAGTCGCGCGGCTGGACATCATCTACTTTACCAGCAGACCCGGTTCGTTCCTCGCGTGTGTGAGAAGGATATCGGCCCCATGCACCAACAATATCCACATCGTCGCCTTGTCGGTTGTAGGCATCCGCTACTGCTTTTCCTACCTCAGAATCGTCTCCACTTGCCAGGGCGCGACGCCGAAAGATCGAGGTTGATGGTCTGTCTCCATCATCACCACCGGGTGTAGGTGTATGCAATGTGGATAGACGCCTGTTTGAGTCCTCAGGCCTTATAGAAACATCTGCGTCATCAACGCTGATTTGTCTGGTGGAAACACTCCCACTGCGTTCCCTAAAAGGACTAGACTGTACAGCGAGATCCTTGTTCTTGGGGAGAAACAGAGATGCTTTCTCTTCTTGATGAGCTTGTAATGCACGATCCCAAACTTGGTTCGCGCCCTTGTTCTTGCCGAGGGCTTGTTGTTCCGCACGCAAACTCACCAGGGATTGCGATTGTCGGCGCTCTCGATCAGCAGGCATGTCTAGTGTATCAAAAGGACCATCTCCGCCAACAATTGGCTGTCCAGGGGAATTACTCGCCTCGCTTTGGCTCCGCAAGCTGAGTCTCTTGGGTTTCAAGAATTTGATTAGCGAGGATGAATGTGTGAGCTTCTTTTTGGTAGCAGGAGGACTGAACTCTTCCCGAAATTTGGAAACCTTGGTATCAGCAACACTGTTATTACGTGCTAGAGGTGCTCTCGGTGGAGTACATGGGGTTTCCGTTCTATAGCTCTGTGAGACCTTCAGATTGGTGAGGCCATGTCGCTGTTTTGGCTTTGGCGTCTCTTCGTTATCCGTCGGGAAGGATGCCGAACGTCTAGCCCTGCGCAGATCTGAGGTAGAGATACTGAAGGGTTGATTTTCAGTACCAGTCCGGGATAGGTTGACCATAGATCCACCAAAGCTGCCAGGCGGGCTCTGTGGTCTACTTGAGTATATAGAAGACGCAAAATCAGGCTGAATGTTTGCATCGCTAGGGACGACATTTCCCCATCCAGCCGGAATCTTGTAGCTTGCTATGCCAGAGCTCGATGTCTGCCGACGATGACGAGGCAGCTGCTGGTTTTGTTCTGAAAAGTAGTTTGAATTGGCAGAGCTATGTTCATGCAACTCGTAAGGCGATCCAGGTACTTCCAAGGTGCCTGCAAGCTTGTCCCAGGAGAGCAATGATCCCGAGCGTAGATGGTGAGAAATACGCATGCTTTGCAGATGAACCGAATGGTGTGAACCATCATCATCTACTTCCTCACACGGAGATCTCTCGAGACGGACAACGGTAGCAGAAGAAGATATCTCACGCAGAGTGCCTTGAATCGACATGGACGGTCTAGGGGTGGCGATTGAGGTTGGCTGTTGAACGCGAATCTCTACCATGCGAGCCACAGAAGATGTGACCATATCATATTTGCAGTTAGGAGCTACTGAGGAATCACTGTTCCGGCGTCGATGATGTACCTGTTTGTGTTTTGGGGTTCGGCAGACATGCAAGTCGTTGTCGAACATTATAGGACTGCCGTCACGCGGAGGAACGGGAAAGCGTGATAACCGAAGACTCTCAGTCATGACCTCCGACCAGGGCTTACCAGTTGTATCATTGTTTGAAAGACCTGGTAATCGTAATGGAGAGATTGGCGGGGGCTTTGGCAAGCTCATTGACTCTGCCGAGTACGAGCGCTTCAGCTTGCCTCTTCTCTCATCGAATGTATCTGATGCTAGGATAGGTGTTCTGGACACTAGGTTGAATGTATTGAATAGTGAGACTGCCTGCGTGTCTGTGATATCATATGGGCGAAGGTCTTGCTGAGGCTCACAACTGGCGCAGCCGTTTGTGCATGACTCTGGTGTCGTTTTCCTGAGAATGTGAGTATCGACCAACAAACTCATAATCATCTTCAAATCACCTTCCAGGCGAGGCAACCCAGTCAACGCTATGAATACTAGGTCGTTTGTTAGGTGATCTTTTGCCAACATTTCTGGCAACGTCGTCCAACACTTGGGCATCCGAGTCATAGCCTCCTTCGTGAGCTTTTTTGTTGCTAAGAAGATTATTGCGCAAGTCCTGTTTGGTAATCTGGAGTTGTTGCTTTGGCCCCCTTTTCTGAAGCTTGATCACAGTGTCAGGTGTGGACTTTGGAGTGGTTTCGTTCGCGTCAGAGTGATGTGTTGGAGTAGAGGGTGTCTTTTTGTGAAAGTCTTTGGAGAATTTCTTCTTGATCATAGAACGCATGCTTTTCACCTTGTGAAGTGAGCGCATACTGTCGATTGAAGGGCGACTGAAACGTACAGGACCTGCCTGCAGAGGTGTATCGCGATCTTCATCACAGTGTTCAGCATGCTGAAAGATTTCTCTGAGCTCGTGGAGATCTCCGGAACAGGTGCTCGTAAACTGCGAGTTTGGTGAGCTGGTTTGTTCGGGTAAAAGACGCTGTTTTGCGGGTGCAAGTTGGCTGAGGCGGACGTTGGGCAGCTCGGGTGAGTTCGATCGTTCGCCCTCTTCTGTTATGCAGCACAGCTTGGAAGCCATGGTGTGGATGTGAGAGGACAAGCAGATGGATTAGGCAAAGAGGTTTGCTGTTTGTTGACAGGTAGGGCCTTCTTCCACATGGAGTGCCTGCCCATGTTTTGGACGAGGAAAGCCGGAGGGCAACGACACAATAGAAGCAGCAGCAATTGCGATGATCAAATGACTGACGAATCCCGAAAACTCAGAGGAAGAGGCACTCTTACAAATGGGCAACATGTATTGCATGCTGAAAAGTATCGGGGATGTCGCGAGGTTAAGCGTTCAGCTCATCATCTTCTTACCACTTGCATCCTCACTGTATAGCTCCTGGTCTTTAATCCAAGCCGCCACGCTCTCAGTGCACAGTTCTGACACAATATCCCATCTACCTTGCTTGGCAGCATTCCTCACTCGCGTTGAGCTGATCCCAACACCTTCTTCAGCCTCGACCATTTCTATGTTGTTGCTCCATGCGGGCTGGAAGCCGGCTGCTTCTCGCTTTCCGTCTTTCAGGTCTTGCAGGTACTTGGCTTGCTCCTGAGTTGAGCCAAACTCACGCGACGACTCGTCGTTCGCATCGGTTGGTCGTTGGGTCACGCGCAGCTTGTGACCAGCAGCGAAAAAGGGCTCAAGGGCCGAAAGCGGTGGATCGTGCTTGGGATAGTACTTTGGGTTGCAGAAGCGGATCAGCGTGTCATAGCCGACAAGATGTACATGCCTCGGATTCGAAGTATAGAAAGGTGGCGTAGCTTGGGCGATGGCTGCGGACTTGTCACTGTAGTAGGGCTCTTTGGTAAGACCAATATCTATTGATAGATTGGCCACATCAGCATTCGAAGAGCATGTTCCCTTCTTGAGGCTCTGCGACAAGTCTTCAGCGAGTGCCGTCATCAAGGCGATGCGCTGCACAAAGCTTGCAGGGCTAGGCGCCTTGTCTGCATTGTGTGTGCTAAAGAGCAGTAGCAGTCTATAGGGGCTCTGCTCCAATGGTGCCGAATTCTTCAGAGCCGACGATGCGAGAGTGAAATGTGCAAGGGACGGCGGGTTGAAGGAAGAGTCGAGGATGTAGAGGGTCTGTGGCTGCGTCGGTGTGTCGTTCACTGTGCGCACAACACGAAACTTGGCGGGCGACGAAGTAAACGAATGCAGCGCAGACTCGAGATCAGGTAGCAGAGATCTGAGTGAAGCTATGCGCGAAACCATATCGGCCATTGCTGCTTGTTGCGAAGCTCAATGCGTGGAGGGGTAATTGTCTTCTTGCTCTGTACGTCATACGCGTAGGACGGTAACCCTTGCTGAGCAAATTGCGGGGACATGCCGCCTTGAATACCGGGATGAGGGCAGTGAAGAGAGTCACGCAGAGAGATGCACAAACACATATTACAATAAAATTCATGGAATCTATTTCCGCACACATATACACATAGCATGCGGGGCATCTTTCTATATGAATACCCTAGACGAGGAAAATATGCTCTAAAAAGCTTTCTTTGCTCATGATGACCCCGTACATCAATCCATCAATCCGTTGACAAGTCAACCGATCCAACTGCCTAATCATCAACATCAGTCATCATTCCACAGCTTTCTCGTAAGGCACAACATCCGGGATACCCCTCAAACGATAGACCGAGGTGGTTGAAAATTCCGTTGTAAGTACGCCAATATCCCTAGCCCCAAAACACCTTGCGCTGAACCCTAACATCTTGTCTTGTTACTGAAAAAAATATAAAGTGAGTCAAAAAAAAGCCGTAGAAATTCGCACAAAAAGGCCAACTAAAACACATTGAATAGAAGAGAAGAAGAAGACGAAGAGTAGGCGAGAAGTAAGCGACTAATTCTCGCCATTACTGAGCGGGCTAAGACCATTAGCCTTGGCCGCATTTCTCAGGCTTTGCTGCCTTGCCAAAGACGCTTGGCTGGCCTTTTGCCGAATCTTCATCGACTTGATCGAATTGGACGGAGATGGTCTGGGCGAAGGTCTGGGCGATATCCTAGGACTGTTGTTGCTGCTGTTGTTCAGTTGCTCAAACCGTCCAGCAATATCTTTGACACGACTGGGGGAGCCTCCACTCTTTGATGACTCACTCGCCTGGCTTTCGCTGTCTTGAAGGACTGACAAGATGCTGCTACCGTCTATATCGGCGTTGACAACACGCAGTTTGGACTTGGGCACTGTGAACATGACTTGAACCACTCGTCGCTCGACAGCTGCTTCAACGTCCCAATCAGCCTCGCTAGCGGGAGTACACGGACGGTCTTCACCAACAGGAATACCGAGGTGATTTGCAAGAATGGGTGAGCGCGGTGTAGGCATGCGATCATCACCGTCAAGGTTGACTAGCAAGTTGCCGCCCCTTTCTCTCCACTCCTGGCGTTGGCGTTCACGCTCAGCCATGGCAATGTCTTCGGGTGTACCCCAGTCATCACCAGCAGTACGACGCCAGGCTGGATCTTGTTCATCGTCCAGCCAGTCTTTTTTCCCTCTCCTATTGCGCCAAAAGCTTGCATCTGAAGCTGCACGCTGGGGTGGTGCAGTGGCGGCTGGGAATGATTGCCGCATGTCCACCTGGCGTGGTTCAGTAGGCGAAGTTGGATCATCTCTATAGGGTTCTTGGTATGTTGCAGGAGCAATCATTGACTTTGTTCGTTCAGCGCCCGAGACTGATCTTGTCAATACCTTGCGGACACTACCTAACCAGCTCGTCCTTCGCACTTTGGACGATGACTGGGGTACACCCGGCATGTCCAAGACGAAAGATGTAGCTGGAGTAGCAGTGCCCGTTCGGCTGTTGCTGTGATCTGTATCGTGGCACGCGTCTGATTTAGAAGAACCAGTATCTGGCCTCGGTCGCTCTGGGTTACCACCAAGCAGTGCTTCACCCTCAGCTTGCAGATGCGCAAACGACGACTGAATGGCTCGGAAAGATTCCGAGTCTGGTCGGCCATGACTCTGTTCACTATTGAAAGAGTGTGTCCGAGGTTCATCAGGAGAATGTCGGCCAACCTCCCCTCTCCTCCTGGCCTTGTCGCTGGTAGGGCTTGGATTTGTTGATCTGGAGGAGCCAGCAATATTTCTCGGCGTATTACCGGAGCGCATCAATACACTTTCAAGAGCACCCTCGTTTGCAGAGGTCCAGGACATGGCACTCCGCTCACTAAGGTTTGAGCTCGTGCGCTCGGAGTTTGATTTGTCCGGGGAAATTCTGCCAGCCGAATTTAATTGAATCCGTCCGAGAGAATTACTTTTGATGTGACTAGACGATTCCTGGGTATTCGATGCAGATGCAGCGTATCGCATATCTCTCTGCATATTGCCATGCTTTTGGCTAGGCACGGACGCGTCCAAAACTGGGGCATTGTCGAGAACTGCAACTCCAAATTTTGGTCGCAGTTCAGCCATCTCAGGAGGCCTTGACAGGGGCAAATTATCTTGAGCTTGCTCTTCGTCCGTTTCCTCCTCGAGTTCATCAATTGGATGGATACCGCTTGGACCGCGAGGCTTGTTGACACCGTACGCAGGTCTCCCACTCATACTACGTCGCAACCCGCGCGTCGGACTCGGAATCTCAACAAGCAAGCCAGTTCGTTCAACTTCGCCTCCACTTATTGCCTTCCAGCCCTGGCCGCCCTGAGCTCCTTGGGGAAAGTAGTAAGAACCATTCTGATCGACGACATAGTCAGATGCGTCAAGTCGACCCCCACGTTCATCGCACGCTGGCGCATAATCCTCCATGTTGTACCTGTGAGTAGTATATGACAGATCCTGAAGTTGTTTTTCCCGGATGTGTCGGCGGTTCTTTGACCGTCTCCTGTAGCACATGTACAGGGCGACAACTCCGCATATGGCAACGAGACCGATGGCTATACCAACGCCCAAACCTGCTTTCTGTCCAGTTGTTGATAAGAATCCATTATCTTCAGACGAAGATGCAGATGTCTTGGCAGGAGGCGTGTAATCGGCGATCCAGGTATTCGAGGTAGTATTGAGGAAGAACGTCTTGGCGTTGATACTTGATGAATCTCTTCGTCGCTGGGCACCAGACGAGGGAATGGTATACCCTCCGGTGACCATCAGAACACCTCCAGGTAACATGGCAGCACCATGGCCATACAGTCCTGAACCAGTTGGCAGTCCTGAACCACTGGTAGATGGCACAGTCCATTGCCAGTCTCCGTAACCACCGTAGCCATCAGCAAGGCTAAGGACTACCAACTGAGGATCGGCTGGTGTGTTGATGTCTCCAACCCAGCCGCCGACGACGATGATGCTTTGACCATCCGCGCTGAGTACGGCAGTGTGACCAGATCGAGGCTCGACTGCAGATGAACCATCAGGCTGCTGAACAGGGATAAATGTCCAGCCTTGCTCTGGAAGGGAAAAGAGAGCAATCTGCGACATGTTGAGGAAAGCGGCACTAGTATGCCCTCCAATGAGGAGGAAGTTCTGCTGCTGAATCTGCGCGCCATCTTTACGATCCGAGAATGTCGGAGACAAGCCGGTAATGGTGAAGCCGGCTTCGGGCACGGGAGGTCCGCGACTCGAGGAGATGTCTAGTTGGTAGTTGAGAGACTGGGTGCTTGGGACCGAAGGCTCGAGCATAACGACCGAGTTGGAGTAGCTGGCTGCAGATTGCCATGACCCTGTTGAGTCGCTTGCATTGGGACACATGCCACCGAAAAAGTATGCTCCTGTAGTTTGGGCGTCCCCTGGTACGACGGATGAAAAGGCCATTCCAGCGCTGAGAAAGTTTGGGCCCATGCTGTCAGCATGCGAGCTATCGGTAACCGACACATTTTCTTGTTTCCAAGTACCCTTCGCACTGGGGTCCGCAGCATTGGGTATGTAAGTCCATAGCTGGGCTCCGTTGGCACCTCGGGTGCAGTCGCCGGTGTATACGGTCAGGTTTCCACCACTGTTGAGGAGCGGTGTGAAAGGCCGCAAGGTGGTGTCATCGAGGAAGGGCAGAGTTGAGTAGAGGGTATTGTAGGGAAGGTTGGAAGCCGTGAGCGTGGGGGACAGGTCAATGCTGCTGAGCTGGAACTGAGTCGATGACTGGGGCGAGGGACGGAAGACGTAGAGGCTATCGTTGGTCTGGAGGACGCGAGTCGGGTTGTAGGGCATGTGGACGACGGCGGCAGTAGGAGCGAGAAGCAGGGCCTCGTAGAACAGCACGAGCACGCAGCGTACCCGTGTCTTGCGGACCATGGTACATTCACCTCGAGAGGCGAGACGAATGTCCCATGAAGCAGACTATGGCTACCGGTACGAGAGCAGAGCACGGTGGATAGCGACAAAGGCGGCTGGAAATCGAGGGTGGGTTCAGAGGAGCAGCAGTTCATGCACGGGGCCATCGAGGTGGCTGGCTTCCGCTAGGGTCTATCAACATAGGCCCAGCCCTCCTGGCCCGCCCGCCTGCGCCCGCCGTGCGCTGACTGTGGACCAAGTAGCCAAAGCGCGTCATCTTCCGTGACAGCGGCCGTTTATCTGCCCAATCATTAGCGGGCGGCATCCTGAGGGCGACGGTGGCTGGGCGGCTTGGGTTGGGTTGGTAAACAGGGCCGGGGCTGGTTGCGCAGGGCAACTGTCGTGCTGGCTTACGTACGTGCATGTGAAGACGGGAACAAGCGGCACGGAAGACCCTCTTCAAGAACATGACTGGTGACAGTAATAGGTTGCCGAGATCCAGACTGACCGCAGAAACTGCACGGGGTGGTATGGGCCATGGGTGTCTGGACATGTGATGGATGGTCGAGTGGAGGGGTAGTACGCGACAACCATTGAGGAGGCTGGCCAAACCCCGGTCACAACTTGCGCCCGCCACTCTCATATATGGCTGCGAAAAACAAACTCTGGGCCCACGCTCTGGAGTACCTATAGCTTTGCGTGGAGCGAATCTTAAGTATTGGTTGGGTTTGTTTTTTGTTTTCTTGTTCAAGCCTCTTACACAAGTGCGAAAAAATAGTTGTGTTCTATCCGTAAGAGTCACGTGGTATGTACACTGCACAAGAAGTCCTCGCATTCTATAACTACCTAAAATCAGACCACCATTTCGCCCAAGAACTAACTGTAACCCATGTGCAACCAGCATACTATTACTAAACTACAAAAGACGCTATGCAAATCTCCAATGCTTGTACCTTTGCCTTAGGTACTATGATAACAATGAACATTCCCACGTTCATTTACTCGTCAAAGCCCAGCGATTCTAGCTTCAGCTCCTCCTCACGGCGTATATATCTCAGCTTGTTCCTCGGATCCAGCGCAATCGTATCAGCAAACAGATGCACCGGCTCCAACGACGCTCCAGCCGCCAACGTCCAGTCATATATAAGCAAGAGATGACAAAGCGCAATCTTCATCTCGTTTGCCGAAAAGAAGCGCCCGGGACACGCATGCAGGCCATGGCCAAAGGATATGTTTTCAGCGCCAGTTGATACGAGATGTGCTTTCATGGCTAGACTAGGGTCTTTTCGCATGCGGTAATAGCGATAAGGGTCGAACTTGTTGGGTTCGGGGTAGAGCTCAGGATCGAACAAGTTCGCGATGTCGACTGCGACGTATTGCCCTTTTGGAATAACCGTTCCGTCAGGAAGGACAACTTTCTCCTTTGCCATTCTTCTCATACCGACTATCCCACAGTGTTAGCTATTATCATGCCAAATCTTAATCAGTTGATAGTATATGCTTACAGATTGTGTTGGGGTTGATCCGCTGTGTCTCTTTCATAGTACTATCCATAAGCTTTAGATTAGCAAGAGCGAGCTTAGTCAGACCATCGGTGCTGATAACTTGAACGATTTCCTTTCGCAGGTCCTCTGCTAGAGAGGGGTCGTTGGCGATACGCGTCATAGTCTGGCCTAGCAAATCCGAAGTGGTATGGATTGCTGCAAACGAAAGAGACATTTGGAATACAGCAGTATCAGCGGTGCTCTGGCTTTCCTCATCGATCCACTCAAGCGCGTCATTATACCTCAGAGCTGGTTCGGACTTTTTCGCAGCTTCAAGCTTTAAGCGATTCCGTTCTGCGACAATCGGCTTCAGCAGTGCACGCGCTTGGTTGAGCTTCTGTTCGACAATCTTGACTTCCTTGGAAAACAAGCCGTATACCGGCTTGAGTATCGAAGGAATGCAGTTCATCTTCTTGGCGACTTGGAAACTACAGACTGTATATTCTTTTGAGAGTCGGAGCCATTCTTCGTTGCGGCAGAGCTCGTCTCCAAGAAAGACTTTGCTCGACAAGCGAGTCACCAGGGACAGAACACTATCTGAAACAGTAATCTCTTTCCATTCTAATCAAGTTAGCTTTTAATATTAACAGCCTAGAGAAGATACCATACCCGAGTCACAGCCATATATCGTATCAACGGCAAAGGTAGCTTCTTTAGAAAGTGGTTCTGTTACAGAGTCTTTGATATTTACATTAGTACTCCATTGTAGGCTCTATACGCTTGGTGAGGTACTTACTCAAGAACTTCGTAAGTTGCTTTTTCACTACTGTCTGCAAGATCTTCTTCTCGTGTGAGAGAATACAAAGTGGATCAAAAGCAGACAACCGATTCGGTAGTTCCTAAGTTATCATTTAGCTCACAAGTACAAGAAACATTTCTATCCCTGATACTAACGTAATTCAGTGCTTCTCCAAAGTTTAAGCGCGGCTCGTTGCGAATAGTGTTCGCATATGACGGTGGAAGAACAATAATCTCGCCGATGTGATTAATCAGCCTATACGGCTGCTTGCCGTAGGACTTTCTAGCCATGTCAAGCACGCTAGGGCCACTTTTCATAAACTCTATCCTCTTAACAAGCATAGGTTGGAACCATGCTGGAGGATTCGCCAAAGGCAGCTTTGACCGGTTGGTGAGGATGAACATCGAGACGATGAGTGTAACAACAGCAAGTGACATGGTGATAACTGTTGGTAAGACTTTCTCGGTTGTATCAGGGGATGGATCCAATAGGAGATTGGGAAGGTGCGAGGTGCGAGGAGCTGACATGTTGGCAAGTCATAAAATCTGTTCCAAGTCTGTTGCGATCAACCTGTGTAGAGATGTGAGAGATGTCAAGTAATGAGAAAACGTCCAGCCGTTCGTTTTATATATCAAACCCAAACCCTTTCCGCTGCTTTTGGTCCGCCTTCTTTTGACTATAAGTCGCGGGTAACGTAATCTCCATTCACCGAGAACATATCGATGATACTGCCCAGCAATGATGTTTGCTAGCCTCGGCCAATAACACGTTCATCATAGATTGATATGAGTGGAACTTCTAATCATCGATGGTTTCATCCATCAAGTTCTAAAAGCAATCAACAGTGAGTTGTTGAATTTTATGGGACCCTAGCAAGGTTCATGCACAGGGAAATTCGGCCACTAAGTGCATCGTTTCCTTACCGTATACAGGCAGAATCCAGAGGCCACAGCGATTCGAATGTCTTTTTTTTTTCAAATAACACATCAAGTGTGATCTTGTGGCTAGTATAAGATTCTGTGTTTAGTATGGATGTACGATTTACATCACAGCCTTTTTCTTTTATTTTTCCAACCCTCAAAAATGACCAAACGAGAGTAAACGTTTAGGGGTAGATGTAGGAGACCGCGGCCTCCGACTCCACACACACATATACAAGCAACATGCTTGTTGCTTAGACATGATCCACTGTGCCAATGTCTACGTCAACGACTGGATTCGTTAAGTCCGAGAACCACGCCGATCATAAACCCAACAAGCTTTCCTTCATAGTCAGCTACTTCAAGGTATTCACTCATTCCCTCGCCATTGAATATAAAGTGATTACAAGAAGCTCCTTATTATAGGATATAAACACCAACGACTTAATCAGGTTTATGCTATAGGTGGTAAAACGTAGTTGGTAGGAAGTTAGTCAAAGAGCTACGCATGGGCGGGTATTGCGGCCGTTCTGCGGAGGCTTGGTGCTTGGCCCAGCACATAGATCTTATTTCCAGCTGATTAAAGCGCGCACTACCTATCTAAGCTAGCGTTGATAACATCAGCGTTTTAACGAAGTACTTTCGTTCCCCCACGCTTTTCCTAGCCTAACAATCTTTTATACAATGATCTTACAAGAAACAGCGAGAGGAATCCTTCCTGGAGCAAAAAACGCCAAGCAGCTGCAGAACCTACTCGCCCATTGATCTCCCTGTCTGGTGAAGACGCATAGAATAGAACCTAGTGAACTACTGATAGCAAAACATTCTGCTGGCGTACGATCTTACTTAGTTACGTCAATCTACTACGATTTTACCTTAGGAATAGGAAACCATTTCAACGTCATAATAGTTCAAGCAGTAATATATAAGGTTATACAAACTATACTAAGAAATCTTTGAAACAAAAAACTACTAGACTATCTTTACTTGATTGTTTAGAGAAGAAAGAAGGATATAATAGATAAAAAAAATATAATCAACTTATAAATTTTAAGATTCTTGAGACATACATAATATACTAATTTTCTATGTCAAGTACCCACGTAGATAGAGATGAAAAAAAAATCTCTACAATAGTATATACTACAGCTACTAGCGACTCTATATAGAAGCACAGCACTAAATAAAATATATAACAAAACTCAAGTAATCTACACATAGCAATCTCTTAAGAAAAACAAGTTTCCTACCCATCAACCCAATTTAACAAAGCATTGGTAGCATCACCAGCGTCACTGCGCAAAAAGCACGCCTGAATCGTCTCCCCCGTATGCGCCGCACCCTTCCAATACAACCCATTAACCCCACGAATATCCTGAATCCTCTCCTTCCTCTTATTACTCTGAAGCCACGCTTCATGCACCCACTTCCTACTCGCATGCGAACTAGGATTGCCACCGTAAAACTGAACACTGACTGTGAGCGAGTCCTCTTCACGGACTATATTCAAGCCAGGACCACAGTGGTTCTCGTCAACGGACGAGGCGTCCGTGGACCATTCGAATTGGTTGTTCGGCAGCGTATATTTCTCCACGCACGAGACTTCGCTGGAGGTTTGGCCGAGAAAGTTGCGGTAGGAGACTTGCTGGCAGACTTCGTCGGCGGCGCATTTTTCTTGGTGCGTGATGATGGCGCGGTTGTTTGTGGGGATTACGGTTTGGCAGCGCGCGGTGTAGTCGATGTCGTTTTGACACACGGCTGAGAGAAGGTTGGTTCGGTAGTTGTAACGGCGAGTGTGGGTGTGTGCGTCAACGGTGGTTCGGGTGTCGGCTGCACAAGCTACTTGGCCAAGGTTCCTCCGTACAAGAGGAAATGCTCGGGCACTAATCTTGGTGTTTGAGGTCGTGGTGGGATTGAGTATATCGACTCCTGTCATCGACCAATCGACTGCTACCTCGGCGAAGGATACCGAAGCCATCGAAAGGAGAAGGTAAAAATGATTCATTTTGATTGTGTGGTATAGTAAGTGTAAAACGTAGGAGTTTTGATTGTTCTGTTGGGATCAAAAGGTGCAAAACTCGCTATGATTTCAGACAGAACGTTAGGCAGCGAAACATATATCAGTTATCGAGGCCCGAGCTGAGAGAAGATGAGGCTACAATCGTAACGGGACATGTCAGACATCATCTCATGGTAAGAACTAACCTAATTACGACCTCTGCCGTTGATATCCCGCTCACATTGTAAGCAGTAATGGGACACGCTAGACCTCACGTGTTTATGAGAACCACAAATTAATTTCCGCGGTTGTAGATTTTAAACTCTATAACCTATCTTAACCTTTTTTGACTTTTTTTTTCTTTTTGAAATTACGGCGAAACGAGTTCCGTATTGTCATCGCATCAGCGTTTCGTGATCATCTAAGGATATCCAAACTCCAACAAGCGCCCTTTTCGCTACCGTCAGGCTTTTCGTCTACTCGGCTGCCGAAATGGTGAAGTACACTCTTGCTGTCCAGGCAACAGCAACAACAGCTACTTGGCCTCCCCATTCACCCATCCCTTTTGACCAAGCCGTGTAGCAAAAAGTAAATCATCATCGGGAACAAACACACAGTGGATACATGACAATGATTGATGCATCTGCCTGTATATTTTCATATTCGGCTTGTGCCAGAAGACACTTATCGTCTCATTCTTCACTGGCTATACTACATACACACATCTATCTGTCCAGGTCAATCGACCCTGCGACCCGTGTCGCAAACATTCCCAATAAAACAAACGCCAGAGCTAGTTGTGCCGGACACCCATGTCCGTCCTATCCATACACAATCTGCTTTTCTTTTGCACCGCTCAACGACCCATGATGCAGGTTGAACTTTTGGGTATCATAAAACTCATTACACACACATTACACGAGAGCAAGTTGATATGCTACTCGACGCGGCCGCGTTGATGAAACACGGCCGCAAAGGGATTGCCAAATGGCAGAAGAAATTTAAGCCGCGTGCTTCTCGCGGTAGAACTTGGCAGCGTTGACCATGTTGATCAGCGCAGCCTTGGTTTCCTTCCACTGACGGGTCTTGAGACCGCAGTCGGGGTTGACCCACAGCTGCTCGGGCTTGAGGTATGTGAGCATCTCAGACAGGCGGTCCTTGATCTCCTGCTCGGAGGGAACACGAGGCGAGTGGATGTCGTACACACCGGGGCCGATGTGGCGTGGGTACGCCTTGTCCTCAAATACCTTGAGGAGCTTGGCGTCGCTCTTGCTGTTCTCAATAGACAGAACATCGGCGTCGAGCGCAGCAATGGCGTGGAAGAAGTCCTGGAACTCGGAGTAGCAGAAGTGCGAGTGGATCTGGGTGGAGTCCTGGACACCAGCGCACGCAAGCTTGAAAGAGTCGACGGCCCATGAAAGGTACTTCTCGCGCTCAGTGCCAGCACGGAGAGGGAGTCCCTCACGGAGGGCGGGCTCGTCGACTTGGATGACGTAGATGCCAGCAGCCTCAAGGTCGAGGACCTCGTCACGGAGAGCGAGAGCAAGCTGTTGAGCTTGCACAGACTGGTGGACATCGTCACGGGGGAAAGACCATCGCAGGCAGGTAATAGGTCCAGTAAGCATACCCTTCATGGGCTTCTTGGACACCGAGGCGGCGTACTTGGACTCCTTGACAGTCATGGGAGCAGGGCGAGAGATGTCACCGACGATGATCGGAGGTCGGACGCAGCGGGATCCGTAAGACTGGACCCAACCCTTGGTGGTGAAGACATAACCGTCAAGGCGCTCACCAAAGTACTGCACCATGTCGTTACGCTCGGGCTCACCGTGGACGTAGACATCGAGGTCAAGCTCATCCTGGATCTTGACAGTCTCCTCAATCTCCTTCTCAATGAACTTCTCGTACTCGGCAGCGGTGATCTCACCCTTGGTGAACTTGTTGCGCTGGATACGGATCTCCTTGGTCTGGGGGAAGGAGCCGATGGTGGTGGTGGGGAAGAGGGGCAGCTTGAGGTGGGTCTTCTGCTGGGCATATCGCTCAGGGAAGGCAGACTTGCGCTCGTGCTGCTCGGGGGTCACGCTAGCCTGGCGGTCTTTGACAGCCTTGTTGTTGGTGCGCTCAGATGAGGCACGAGACTGCATCGACTTGGCGTTGGCCTCGAGAGCCTCACGAACGGAAGCAGGGCCCTCGTTGACAGCCTTGGCAATGACGACAACCTCGGACACCTTTTGGACGGCAAAGGAGAACCAGTCCTTGACCTCCTCGGGCAGCTTCTTCTCGCTGTCGAGAGAGTGGGGAGTGTGGAGAAGAGAGCTCGAGGTGGCGACAATGACACGGTCCTTGCCAAGCTTCTGGACAGCAGTCTCGACAAGCTCAATGGCGTTCTTGAAGTTGGTCTTCCAGATGTTGCGGCCGTCAACGACACCGGCAGAGAGAACCTGGTTGGAGCCAAGCTTGCTGATGACGCTCTCCAGCTGCTCAGGGTTCCTGACGAGGTCGACGTGGATGGCAGCAGCTCCCTGGAGGCTAGGGAAGACATCGAAGTTGTGGACAACGTCACCAAAGTAGGTGGCAATGACAGCCTTGGGCAGGTCGGCGCCAACAAGCTTCTCGTAGGCAGGCTTGAAAGCATCCTTGACCTTCTGAGGCAGATCGTAGACGAGGACAGGCTCATCGATCTGGACGTGCTCGGCACCAGCCTCCTTCAGCTTCTTGAGGAGCTCAACGTATACGGGCAGCAGCTTGTCGAGGAGGGAGATGGGGTCGACAGACTGGCCACGGTCGGCCTTGCCGAGGGCGAGGAAGGAGACGGGACCGATGAGGACGGGGCGGGTGGTGATGCCAGCCTCCTTGGCCTCGAGGAACTCAACCACAGGCTTGGGGTTCTCAGCAAGCTTGAAAGTCTGGTTGTCCTGGAGGGTAGGCTTGACATAGTGGTAGTTGGAGTCGAACCACTTGACCATTTCCTGCAAGCATGTTAGCAATGCCTTGTTGACTGAGAAACAGTTGACCTACCAGACTGGGAACGTCGACGCCATCCTTCTGGTGGCCACGGCCCATGGCGAAGTACTCATCGAGCTTGTGCAGTCCGTGCTTGGAGTAACGCTCTGGGATAGCCTGGGATTGTTAGCAAAAGAAAAGGCAACACCAAGGTCGGGGACAAGAAAGACTTACGTTGAAGAGCTGAATGTGGTCAAGAAGGTGGTCGTAGAAAGCAAAGTCGTTGCTGGGAATGATCTCGACGCCAGCGTCCTTCTGGATCTTCCAGTGCTCCAACCTCAGACGCTTGCCCTCCTTGAGAAGGTCATCGCGGGAGAGCTTGTCAGCCCAGTAAGCCTCGTTGGCCTTCTTGAGCTCACGGTCCGCACCCATACGGGGGAAACCAAGTACTGATGAGTGTACCATTGTGATGTGCGTGTCCGAGATGGACGATTGATGTGGGAGGCAAGGGGACGATGAAGAGGAAGAAGGGGGGATGGAATTGGAGTGGGAGGATAGAGGGGAGGGAGGAGGGAGGAGGGATGAGGGGAGAAGAAAGAGCAGCAGATGGTGTGCTTTATGGTTTTTGCTGGCGTATGCTGGCACCGCGGGGTTACCGCTAATGGCGCACCGATGCCCCTCACCGCCTTCGGGGATGAGTGCATCGCCAAACACTATCTGGGCCTCAACCAACACAACACCCTTGGCCGGACTATGCAACAACACCGCTGCTGCAACTCGCGGTCAAGCGCGTCTTTCTGGCCCCTCTGCAGCGAATCATGGCCCCCACAGCACGCTGCTCCATCCGACATCGGTACTATCTGTGCAAAACTCCGAGTGCTAGCGTCGTCGATGCTGTTGCACGCCATACTCAATCAACCCAGTTCGGTGCTACTCGGGCACTTTGATAGTCGCTCGGAGTGGCAGAAAAAAATGATGCGTGCTGCTCGGGTTTTGCATGCTCGCTCCTGGTAGCAGAGTCAGCTTCTGCCCATGTGCTGTGTGTGGGATTGCATATCTTCTGCTGGCATGAATTCGCTGGCATGAATCAGCTCGCACGCCATTGCTTGCTGCCCCTCGCCCCAGCAGTCCTTCTGGGCCTCTAGTAGCTCAGACCCTGGCGATCATCCCCCAACCACACAGGTCGACTTTTTTATATCCCGAGACCACACGGAACAACACCGCACCATGCTCTACATTTACCCTACACTGCTCAATGCCCACCGGTTCTTCTCGTCATGGTCGGACAGTGGCCGAGCAGAAACTGGACAGTGATGCGGCGGAACCACCGAGCACCAGGTCTATTGAGCCGTTTCCACGACCCCGCATCACCTGTAAAACCCCGCCATAAATAGTCCGCATCACACCAACGCGACTATTGCGACGCACAACCACGCAGTCTACTAGGCCCAGCACTCCTGCAAAAAGCAACATGGCCGAGAGACCAGCACACACGCGAACTGCCTCCACTAACCTTGGCACTTCGGGCCAGCGCATCCTCGAAGGAAGAAACGCCATCGTAACAGGAGCATCAAGAGGTACGTACTGCTCCTCCTTGAGCTCCTCCATTTCTCAGCCCCCCTAGGAATTGGCGTCGAAGTCGCCCGCAACCTCGCTTCCAAGGGCTGCAATGTCGTCATAAACTACACCTCCGACTCGTCTGCCCAAGTTGCCCAAGACCTTGCTTCCGAGCTGCAGTCCGAGTATGGTGTCAAGGCCATCACCGTGCAGGCGAGCATGGGCTCGGAAAACGGCCCAAAGCACCTCGTAGAAGTCACCAAGAACAACTTCCAACACCCCAAGACGGGCAAGTTCCAGCTCGACATCATCATCAACAATGCCGGTGTCGCCGGCAACAACTACGTCGAAAACGTCGACTGCGAAGACTTTGCCAGACAGTTCAACGTCAACGTGCGAGGTCCATTGCTCCTTATGCAAGCCGCCATCCCCTACCTGCCAAATGACCGATCGGGTCGCGTCATCAACTTGTCGTCGGTCAGTTCTTCGCTAGGATACAAGGGTCAGTCAATCTATGGCGCAACAAAGGCAGCCCTAGAAAGCATGACGCGAACTTGGGCTCGTGAATTTTCCGAGCGATGCACCGTCAATGCCATCAACCCAGGCCCAGTCGCCACAGACATGTACTGGAGTAATGATGAATCGTTCATCGCACTGAACAAGCCCTTCATCGAAATCACCCCGTTGGCGGCACCACGAAAGGGTATCGACCCAGAGCGAATCTATGAAGCTTCCCAGGGCGCTGGAGGAAGACCGGGCTACAGTGAGGAGGTCGCCGGTGTTGTTGGCATGCTCTGCCTGCCTGATGCTGGGTGGACAACAGGCAGCGTCATTTGCGCCAATGGTGGCATGAAATTCACCTACTAGATGGAGTAGATTGTTCGTATCTGCTGCCACCTCTCGGCCTTTCTATATCTCGCCTACACATATACATGAGGAAAACTTGCGCGAATCTGAGCTTGTCTCGAAAACAATTCAAACCAACATTTTACCCTTCGTCCTAGCTATACCAAAGGTGGACTGTTCGACGTGATCAACACTTTACCATTATAACAGTCTATGTTTTGTACACTAAGAATTAGCAATAAGTTCAGAGTGCGTGTATACCACACGCACTAGTACGCCCCTGGTTGCTGCTACCATTGTCACAAATTTCGCTGTTGACTGCGAAACTTTGGGTTTTCGTGATACCTGACGGCGAAGCAACGATACTGCGCTCGGACGATCCATCACCCTGCCATCCTGCAGCTGCTCTTTCATCACTGCCAACACTGACGCCATCATCTTCCATCTGATTGTATGCCCTGTTCATGTGTTTCGAGCCTATCGTTTGAAGTTCTGAATGGGCACCATGTGAGTCGGTTGTGTATCCTCGAGTTTGCTTACGGCTGTTGAATGACGATTCTCCAATCACACGTGGTGCGACATGGCGTAAAAATAGACGCATTGCCGGCAGACAACCAGTTATGATGATAAGGTTGGCTTCAATGAGACTACTCTCAATCGTCAGTTCGTATTCCAAAATACGAGGTCAACTTCGGAGCCTACTCACATCCATATCCCGGGCATGACAATAGCCCACGTCTGGTCGATGGTGGTGAGCATCGGGAATAAGAGGGCAAGGCGCACTCCGCTGGTAATACAAGTCCTATTCTATGTAAGTCTGTCATCTCTTTGAGTGAGTTCTCGCATCACTTACAGCGATCCGACGCCGAAAATACACAACAAGCCCGCTTTCTGCGCCCTTGGAACTTGTAGCTTAACAACCATAGGTATGGGCAAAATGAGTAGTAAAATGTCTGTCACCATGTTCAACACGGCAGTTGCCATGTAGAGTGGTGTGCGATTGATACAACTCCCCTCTGTGATCGTAATGTCCCAATTTCTCTTAAAAGGTGTACAGGCGAAGATAAGCGGAAAGAGGAGTGCAATGCTGTACCCGATGACTATGAACATTCCGCCATACACACAGATTCGGAACCAGCGCAGGGGCGATAATCGAAGATATAGCAACAGAAGAGACAGCTTTGCGCTCGCCAGAAAGGGGCAGTAGAGGATGCTAGCGACATTGACCAACTGCATGAGATTCAGCGTAAAGAAGGTATTTCACTGGCTCAGAAATACTCACATTCAGACTAAAATTGACGCGGTTCCCGCTCAGTTCCCAAATGTGAACACCGAGTGTTCCTCCCCGATACTGCACTGGACGGCAGTTAGCTTACGCAAATGCGAACATAGTCTTGGAAACATACCGAGTATAATCACCTGGATTGCAACTGAGAAAAACTGTTCATGCGCTCATTAACATATGATCTAGGCGCTTTGGCGATCATAATTCATGGACAGACTTACCCAAGCCACAATCAAAGCCACTACACAATCTGTTAGACACTTTGGACCACGATTACACCACCTATGGAAAGTTCGAAGAGGTCACAAAATAACTCACTATCATCTGCAGAAAAGCGTTTTGCAAATCTTGTCTTTGTGTAGATACGAACGGCCATGAAAAAGGCAGCAATACTCATTCCGACTGCTCCCACCCATAGATTTGCCGCCTCGCCTGTCCTCTGGGGGTCGGAAAGGTTGACAACATAGCCAGGCGGAGCTGGAAACAAGGGCTTGTTCATATCCATCGTGTATGCGAAAGGAGCCTCGAAGATGCAGAGGAGTTCTCAACCAGCAAGATGTTCATATTCAGTTCTGCGACTACTTACTCTCTGCTCTATAGAACGAAACCCGGGCGGCCCCTTCTGCATTGTCATTTCTCCGAGGGAAGGAACATTCCAGGAATATTCCTGGCATATTGCAGGTCGGTTTAAGAGTCTCGGATGATCGCTGTAACTACCAAATCGGTAAGATATTGGTCAATAGCCGCATGGACGAATAGCGCCGACGGAAGCGCTTTGATTGGTCGATGGCATGGCGTGGTTGAACACCTACGCGACTGTGCCACATAGTGACATGGATAGGACGGCTTCATCGACAACCGTAACCCGAACTCCCAATCATACTGCAAGAACATCATGCAAGGACTCAGCATGCCAGACGTGTAGCGCGGACTACTATTGTTCCAGCACGATGCAACCCATCAAGCTGGTAAATACTGTCTGGGCTCCGGTCAACACGCCATTTCTTGACTAGCATCCCTGTGTTAATTTATGTATACGCATCATGCCATCTGGTGCAACACCCCTAGCTGATAGGTCACTAGCTGCGTCGCTAACTGAGCCTCGACGAATGTATGGTGCGACCTTTATGCGTTCTTAGTCCCTGCAACCTGCTATTGGCAACCAGGCAAAAGCACATGCCGTATTGCCACCGACATTAGCTTATTCCTTCGCTACAGGGACCGAAAGCCACCTACGGACTCTAACCCTCTTTGAACGTTCTCGGGAAGTCCTTTGGAGGTCGGTGAACGGTTATGGCGCACAGCTAATAGGAGCGCCACTGAAATGTCCACAGTGGAGAAGTTATTGGAGAGTACATCTCTTGAACTATTAATATAAGATGGCGGTTGCGCTCTAACACGAGCACGGCTCTGCTCACTGCCTTTCTTCGCGTCGAATGCTATGATGGCTCGTATGACTGTTGCTCTATTAGCGGCTGCGGCTGCCATTCCTTTGGCACAGGCGGAGTATTGCGTAAGTCAATTCTCCAACCAAAACGTACCAGAAAACGTGCCAGACTAACCACAGATCTTCCAGTGCAATGTGCTTGCGGCAACGTCCCTGAAGGATCGCCTGCTATATCCCAACCAAGACGCATACGTGACACGCGAGAAGACATACTTTGACGTCAAGCAGCAGACCATCACACCCAACTGCATAGTGCAACCCAAGAGTGCGGATGAGGTTGCAGTTGCAGTCAAAGCATTGACAGCTGCGAGCTCGCGTAAGCCTTGCAGCTTTGCTATTCGCAGCGCGGGACATACACCATATGTCGGAGCTTCGAATATCCAGGATGGAGTAACCATCGATCTGAAATACCTTAGCGCCGTCACGTATGATAATGCAAGCACTACAGTCAAAGTGGGGCCTGCGGCAACGTGGAACGATGTGTACGGCGTCCTGGAACCAATGGGGCTCATGCTTCCCGGAGGCCGATCATCAACTGTTGGTGTTGGCGGACTCACTCTGGGAGGTGGCATATCCTACTTCTCCCCAGGGCGTGGTCTGGTCTGCGACAATGCGGTCGAGTTCCAAGTTGTTTTAGCCGATGGCAGCATTGTAACTGCATCCAAGACCACGCGTCCAGATCTATTCACCGTGCTAAAAGGCGGCAACAACAACTTTGGAATCGTCACCAGCATCACATTCGGCACTTTCAAGAACCAAGGCATGTGGGGAGGCCTAGTCGTCTACCCTCAGTCGAACATCCAAGACCACTTCAAAGCACTCGTCAACTTCTCCAACAACATCGACAAGGACAACAAAGGTGCGGCCATTGTTATGCCAGTGTACCAGAGCTCCGTAGGCTTGGACCTGATACTGAATGCATATGATTACGCCGACCCGGTCCCCCGGCCCGCGGCCTACAAGGAGTTCCTTGCGATCCCAGGCAACACATCGGACACAACAGGCCTACGCAACATGTCGTCGCTAGCCGCAGAGCTTGCAGGAGCCACCACTCACAGGTAAGTTATTCTTGCAAATCAGAAACTCTCCCGAACTCCCCATGTATAGTACAAGGATAATCCCGCTGATAAGTCTACCAATCCCAAAGCGTATACTTCGGCACACTTACCTTTGCCAACGACCTCCGAGTCATGACTGCCGCGCATGAAATCTACAAGGACGAATTATCCAAATTGAAGGCAAAAGCAACCGGTGATTGGGGCATCTACGTTCTCTACCAGCCCTTGCCGCCCGCATACTGGCGCGGGAGCACTGCCAAAGGCGGGAACGTGCTCGGTCTTGAACGCTTTGGCGAGCAAGTCTTGTGTCGTAAGTTCTGTCCCCTCCACTTCCCGATTCTTTATCTACCCAACTACTTATCCTTCCAATCACATCAAACTCTCGAAGATTAAGAAGAAGAAAAACACATTATATTAATAAAAGGTGCCAGTATACCAACCCTACATCTCCTGGCAAGGCTCCCACCAAGACGCCCTCTTCCAAGCCGCAGGCGCAAATCTCATCTCACGCATCCGCGCCTACGCTCAGAGCATCGGCGCTGATAACCCGTACCTCTACCTCAACTATGCAGACAAAACGCAAGACCCGCTATCCAGCTATGGACCCGAGAACGTAAGGAAAATGAAAGATGCAGCGAGAAAGTATGATCCAAACGCCGTATTCCAGAAACTGGTACCCGGTGGATTTAAGATTTCGGCTGTGGCGTAGCGGCAGGAAAACAGGGAAAGTGGGCTGATTTTTTTTTCTTGTCTTGTGGATCGAACCGTTTGAAGGTGGGAGGTGGGGAGGGGGAGGGATAAGATGAGGGATAGAGTTTGAAATGTTAATTTTTTTTCTTCAAAAACTTACTTTGACACCGAGTATTATAGTTTTTATCGTTCGGGAATATATGTACCTGGGCAAAAAAAAAGCGGACTTGATTCCCTTTTTCTATCGTTCTTTTTTTTGGTTATCTTCTTGCTCCGTTTTTTTGAGACAAACGATAGATGGGGGTGGTATCGAAGATGTCATTGTGGATATGGATCGAGGGACGGGTGAAAGTTTGAAGATTGAGCGGGCGGGTTGGTATTATCTACTCTACCTGAGAACGGTAGACGGGGAGATGGATCGCAGTCACACCGGAAGCATGCCAACTCTCCGAGCGCTCGAATGAGTAAGTCAACCGTTTTTGTTCCTTCCGTGTTAAGTTCGGTGTTAGCACTCAAGTATAGTAAGTATGGAGACATGATACCAACTGGTATTATTACTTCCTTCGAGTCAGATTTCAAGTCAGATAAAACATAACATAGCACACTATATCTGCGAGAGAAGAACACTTGACAAAGTAATAAAATGTCAAAATATCAATTCAATTCCATAGCTATCATAGTAGAGTAAACCCAGCATTATAATTTCCCATCATTGCATAACCCTTTGAAAATCTCCAACTCCATGCTTATGCTTCCCTTATTCCGATGCTAAAATACCCATGAAAATCTTCATAGCTACTATGTTCTATAGAATAGCAATCCTCCTGACAGTTGGTGCTTGCATCCTAGGTACCTGCACCCTCAAGACTCCATCCTTGAAGCTTGCGCTCACGTTCGCTACATCGATGCGAGTGGGAAACCTGAAGGAGCGGGTGAAAGATCCATGGATGCGCTCTTCTTGTTCGGGTTGTTGTTCGGGTTGAGGCTGTGGTGCAAGAACTGGAGCCTCGGGCTGTGGCTGGGTGGCTACTGCGGTTTCAGTAGGCTCTTCGACGGCTTTTTCTTTGCCTTTTGGCTCCTTTGGCTCAACAGGAGTTAAGGGGCGTGATGAAGATGAGAGCTCGTCACCGAGGTCTTCAAAGTCGTCTTCCACGGTGGGTTGATAAGACTTGTGGGATTGGGTGTCGCTGTCTGGTGTTGCGACGCCGGCTGTTGTGCTCTCGACCTCCGAGGTGGTGTCGACTTCCTCAGTATGTGATACTTCAGGAGTCTGTTCGGCGGGTTGCTCGATGGCAGGTGCAGATGTGGGCTCAGCCTTGTCTTCGATCTGAGGTAGTGTTGGCTCAGACTGTGCCTTTTCGAATTGCCAGTGAGTGTTTCCGGCAATCTTCAGGGTGTGCTCGTCGGTGACTTCGATGGAGATGTTTTCTGGGCCAAAGCCCTGGATGTCTCCCTCTACCGCCCATCCTTGCTCAATGGGTTTGACATCGAACTTGGCGCGGAGTGCGCGCTTTCGTTGAAGTTGCCTTTGGCGGTGGGCTTCGCGTTGTGCCTCGCGATGAGCCTCGAGCTGTGCCTGGCGTTGTGCTTCGCGGTCAATCTCGCTCAACAAGTCGTTGACTTGGCTGAAGAAGTTGCCGTAGGGCGAGTACTGTGGGCGGCGCGGTTGAGGGCGGGCAACTCGGCAGCCATATGGTGACCGTACTGCTGGGCTGCAGAAGCCGAGAGGGCTGTATTGGTGCGTCTGGTAGGCCGGCGCAAAGGTAGGTGTAAGTACGAACGCCATTTCTGATATGATTGACTTGAAAGGAAAATTTGTTGGTTCAGATGTGGTAGTAGTAAGAAGGCTGATGGTTGGATGCTATGGTGATTGTAGATGCTAGATCTAGAGATGCTGGTCTTTTGAATTGATGATGGGCTGTAGAGGAGCCGCACTCCACACATTTATAGACATCATAACGCAACACGAGTGTGAGTAAGATATCGGTATTCCCAATCCGACGACTATACTAGAATGTTGTGGATAGTTCGTGAAGTTGTTTATCCATCCATGTTTGTCAGGAAGCAACGTGAACCTTCACGCTACTTCTCGAAGCTTCTACGTCATTTAGGGGAATGCGGTCCGTGCATGCGGATTATGTAATACCTCTAATCTCTTTCTGTCTCGCAAGCCGCTTCAACAGGACAGTGTCCTATCCAATCTTATTGTCGAAATTAGTCTTGTATTCGAAAAGACCGTTCGTTCAGGCCGTGCATAATCTTGCACCGACCATGTGCCCTTAGCAAGCGGGAGTTGCGAAGAGTTTCGAATTCGTCATCATAACGCGAGAAGAACGACTTCTGAAAGTGGCAAACCAACTTGAAACGAACTCATTTCGAGTAATTTATATCGCTGGCAAAGAAGTGCCGTTATTGCCATCTCTCATCTAAACCAAAGCTACCTTGGACCATCCCTCGATGCCCCGGCCAAGAGCTATCGTTCCCACACGTACATGTGCTTGAAGACCCTCGCTTACAGCCTCATTTATCAACACTAAACTCAACCAGAATATCTTTGCTACATACTTACAGCATTGACATCAATTGCACTTTCCATCGTTCAGCCATAACCCCGCTCCATTACACTTGTAGCGGATTTTACCAGAGCACTCTGTCGCTCCGTTATTGCTGGGACCGCAAAATCCTGGATCTCCCCTTTCAACGATGGCGGTATCCCTAATTATGTTGGCAGGGGCCGATAGTACGATGGCACTAAGGCTGACAGCTGCAATTGCGACTTGGAGGAGATGCATGGTGACGAAATCGGCGAGTCGCGGAGATGTAATCTTAAGTAAAATAGAGGCAACAGGCAGTATTTGATATCGCGAGAGGTTGCGAGGCATCTGGCTCAGAGGATGTCAACTGACTTGGCTTTATACTACAGGCACTTAATGTGTTGCACTCCGCACCAGACTTGTAAGCCAACCAGGGAAGCAGACCCGGTGTTGTGATGACACCCACAAATTTATCCAAGACCCCTGTTGCTGGTTTGCGGTAAAATATGCATCACGTGCACAACATTATTAAGAGATATTGGAACTGCTTGGTCCTTAGATACGCTCTCTAATTGTCTCAAAACAACTAGCAAAGTATACTGTCATGGAGCATGCGCTCTAGAAAAGGTTTATCTTGCGCTGCAACGGCGGCAAAATATAAGCGTACATAAGTTGGCCCAATCAGCTCCACTACTCGATTTTGTAGGAAGGAAAATTAGTTCACAGCAGAAGACTCTGTATGCAATAGACATCTGGAAGCTAATAACCAAACAAAGAAATTTAACTAGAAGCCAGCGATGAGAGCATACGCGATCTCAGTCGTAGACGCTGATGACACTACTGTGTATGCTGTATTCGCGACGAGAATCACTTTCTTTGCAGACCACCAGCGATCCAGCAAATTTCAGGGTCTTTGCGAGCTTAGCGTGTTCGGAATCAAGCTTTACCTGCCAATGTGAAACACAATTCATGTACCTTCAGCCTTCTTTGGATGGTAAGTTTGTTACAACCTGCTTACATCAGATTGATGCCCATGATTTCGATTCGCCACAAGCCTTATGTGTCACTTGTCCATATTTCGCATTGGCCTGCTGCTTCTTGTTCGCTTCCCATACCGATTTGTTATCGAACCCATTATGGCACTGTTCGGTCGTCCAAGTCAGCAGACGATGCAGGCTTTTCACCGGAGCTAATAACAACCAATGAGTGGTAGATTGATGTTGGCTTAACCCCTCAACCTCCCCTCAGATAACTCTTACTAAATGTCCTACAGTTTGGATGTTGGCTTATGCGACTAAGCAGGTATAGCCCTCTACGCCTCTCCAAGGAACAAATATAAGTATCCAATCTGCGTCAGCCGATCATTTCACCAGCTGCATGAGATAACTTTTTTGTATTCTCGAAAGAATACTACGATATTCTACATAAAGGGTCCGAATAATAATTGCAGGTGTTGGTGGCAGAATCTTCTCAGAGAAGTCAATACACTGTATTGGCAAACGATGAACGGCATCTTGTGTGCATGGTAAAACCAATGATGCACGTGATGTATCAGCGCTCCATTACCTAAGCAGAGCTACCACCTCGAGCTACAAGTGGTCAGACTCTTCATGGTCAACACTCCGCATCAAGCCTACATCTCGAAAAACTCATCAAGCTTAAGAGATATCTACTTTTTCATATCCGATGTTCGCTGAAGACGACTTCACGCAATGCCACTCCGAAAATCACATTCAAAATCTCGATTTGGCTGTTTGCCATGCAAAAAAAGACACATCAAGGTACTGTCATGCCTCATGAGTGAAAAAAAACTCCATTTCTTTGCAAAAAGTTTGAGTCGCATAAACTTATTTTGATACCCAGTGTGGAGAAGAGTCACCCTCATGCAATAACTGCACCAACCGCCGCGTGCAATGCGTTTACAAATCTCCGCACGCCCCAGACGAAGTCTCTTCCAGAAGCAGTATTTCGGAGAGCAGGAGTGAAAACTTTTCTGGAGAACCGAATAAAACACACAGGCCCATTACTGTCACAAGAGCCCAGGAATTACACCTGATGGCTCACTACATCACGTCGACATCTGAAACGGTATCACATGGCAAAGAAGATATGCACGTTTGGCAACAGATTGTACCTGATGACGCGGTTCATCATGAGTTTCTTCTTGACGGCATCTTAGCGCTGTCTTCCCTTCATTATGCCTGGAAATGTCCAGATTCTAGGCTTGCTTACAGCGAGATCGCCATGCATTATCACGCCTCTGCACTAAAAGGATTCAGGGATGCGTTGAACTGCGTTACCGATGCGAACAGATGCGCCTTATTCGCTTTTTCTGTTATCCTGAACATACTGGCTCTCGCTTTCCCCAATATCTGTCCAACGTCCGAGCAGTCTTCTCGTGAGGAAAGCGTGGTGATTTTGATTGAGCTTCTTCAAGGGTTGCGATTCATCATACGCAGCCGTGAGGATTTCACGATACATCTTGCAAAATACGAGTCATTATGGGCTCCATTTATCTATCCTGCTCCCCCTCCCCCTCCTAAGCCTGCCGATGAAGTTGCCACCGCACTGGCGAGACTTCGGGAGAGAGCAAATAGTATTCAAAGCTCCATCGACGCTGAGCGACACAGGTCCTATCTTGTGGGAATCGAAAGTTTGGAAGCAATCTTCGGGAAGATGAACCAAGATCCAACCTATCTTGGTGAAATCATTGGATGGCCAACGACAGTCGGCGGGACACTACTGGACCTTTTCAAGCAGGAAGATCCTATGGCACAACTGATTTTTATCCACTACGGCGCCTTGTTGCTCTACACTCGCGAGAGATGGTGGGGCATGAACACCGGAGTTCGCTTGATTGAGAGTCTTTCACGATCCGTCTCCAACAAGCATCCAGACTGGGCGGACCTGATGCAATGGGCCAACACGGCTGCAATTTCAGTTCAGCAAGACTAAATATATGTTGATCTATTGCAAAAAATATTGTAGAAATCGATCCAAGTACATACAATACGCTTTGACCATGCTTATATCAAATTTTCAGATATTTCACCATATACGACTATATAAAAAACATATACTGGACAACACTACGTCTCCCGGCCATGTCAAGATTCTTTGCCCATCAATTACTGAGTCTAAGGCATATTGTCGTGCTCTTCTGGAATCCAATCCGATTTTGGTCTCGATCCGGCCGTTCTCAATCAATACTTCTAACACAGGTCGTATACTTCCACACCACGGCGCACCGCGACTCCCTTTTCGCCTTTCAGCAACCCCGTGATCTCACTCGGATGTATCCATGCCAGAATTGCCATAGTAATCAACATGAGGGTCGAATCAAAGATGTAAAGGAATACTTCGTGGGAGATCAGATAACCATTGTTGCCCTGCGCATACTCAATCAGGCGAAAAACTGATCGCACAAGAATGAGCATGCTAGCGGCATAGAGTGAATAAAGCTGCATCTCCCACGGTATAGATCCGGAGAGGATTCGGGTTGTAGGGTTCTTGGCCATTCGAGTGTGCCAAAGCACACTCGTCACCATGAAGCAGCCGAAGAAGAGAATTTGAACTACGAGACCGCCGATGATGATGTTTTCGCCAGTATGGAGTGCGCTGATTGTGCCGCTAGCCATTATGCCACCACCTGTTGACCGCGATGATTAACCTTTTTTCTTTCTTCGTGAGAGCACTCATCAAAGTGCGTATACAACGTACCAGCGCCCTGCATCAGAAATGAAATGACATCTCCTACGACAAAGATCTTTGTGAGCCATCGCTTGGGGATGATCGAGCGATGTTCGCCGTCGGTAACGAGGATGATGCGACCGAGCATCATATATACGCTTGCGGCATACAGTGCGGGAGCGACGAGGAGTAGGATGGTGGAAGCGGAGTATGCACCGACTGTCCAGTTGGGTGATTCGGCAGCGGACATTGTTCTCTATTGGCACAGTGTTAGCACTTCATTGTGAGCGCTCTAATGAATACCTACTGCTATGTAGCCAGCAAATTGGACTGTTACACATTAGCTGTTGGTCACAGATACCTTACAGCATAATTCTTGCAAAGATAACTTACAGAAGCCGCCGATGACAAACGGTATGAGTATCCACGTCCGGGTGCGGAACATTTGGTATAAATGTAATCCTGATATGAGAAGAAAGAGGATGGTGAAGATGACAGCAGCAGCCATCGAAGGGTTGTAGCGATACAATTTGAAGTCGATCGTTCCTCCATTGTCGGCCATTGCGTCGGTAACCTTTTTTGATCTAGGTAAATTCGCTGGAATCAAGAAATCGATGTAAAATAACTTGAACGTGTTCTTCGCAGAGGATGTCGAAAAGGATAGCGGACTGAGAATAGAAAAGAAATTGCAACACTGGAAAGCTCTAGAGAAAGATGTATGAAGTTAAATCTCGACCAAGCCATCTCGATATATACATATGAGAAGCCCCATGGAAGACTGATCAAGGATACGAATACGCGTATGCGTATTCGCTTCTATCCGTACGTACTGGAAAGATAGCTGTCAAAAATACGATCTAGCCTGTAGCCCTGCTCCACAAATGGCATTTTCTACCCCCAAAAAGACATAGCGGCTGCATGAATCCTGCTTGATTGTGGGTCTACGATTGGTGATTGGTCTAAGATCGTATTCGTATTTTGCGTATACTATGCGCAATCAGGCTTAGCTCACGCGTGGGTTCCGCACCATGTGGGAGCCGCGTACAGCACCGCCATGAACTGACGAACACGGCTGCGCCTTTGCATGAGGCGCGACACTTTGATACTCGGTGCAGCACATACCGATAAAGCTACTGAAGAAGAAGTTTGGGACGAGAACATGTCAACGAAAAAAATTGCACTAGTCCCGAGAAAGGGTCATCGGCTCCATCGCACCGCAGGGAGGCGGCGCATCTTACTAGCAGCGACCGGTCCCAAACACTCACACATGCACAGCCATGCTGGAATACTTCATATTCCATGAAGTTATCGAAACCCTGTCGAGGATCAAGCACTTGTTCGAAGCTTAACATGCAATTTCGTAAGGCGCTGAACCCTTTACGAACACCAACCTTGCTGACTATGAAGGGTGATATAAGTGGGGCGTCGGATGGCGCAACGTAGACAGGCCTATGGTCTCGTTCATGCCAGGTACCCGCGAAACGCACGTGCGATGTTGGACGCCACTCAACTGTCGTACTATAATCGAACCGTCGTGCTGACCCTTTTTTTGTACCCACCTCGCCGACACTACTCTAAAGGGGGTTATCAAAGCTCCCGAAGTGGAGGCGTCGTTCTCTCAAACACTCTTACTTCAACACTGACCTTTCCTGAAACAGCACTAAGCAGCCAAGCATCACGACTTCACGACTTCACCGAGAATCATCAGGCACATTGTTAGATGGATATAGATAGATTGAAATATGTACAAATTGCGTGGGCTGCGAACATGATTCGTTTCCAACAGCGGTATAAACAAGTATAGACATGAAAAGAGTTATTTAACCACGGACAAGGGTAAGGCCGTAGGTGGAGAGAATCTCGTTGACAGGCTGGAAGTAGGTGGTTCCGCCACGGGAGCAGTCACCAGATCCTCCGGAGGTGACACCCTGGGCCTGAGCACCAGAGTAGAAAGAACCGCCAGAGTCACCGGGCTCAGCGCAGACGTTGGTCTGGGTGAGACCAGTGACACTGCCCTCAGCGTAGTTGACGGTGGCGCCAAGGGAGCGGACGGTACCGCAGAAGACACCAGTGGTGGAGCCGGAGCGGCAGATGCTGGCACCGACAGCAGAAGCGGTGCTGCCAGAGACGGGGAGAGTACCACCGTTGTAGTTGTTGATCCTGCCCTGGTAGGTGTTACCGCTGCTACCGCGGATGAAAGCGAAGTCACCGCTTCCGGGGAAGACGGAGCCTGAGAAGGTTCCAATGTTAGTACCACCGCTAGTGGTGGCAGCAGTACCGGCACGACCGCAGTGGCCGGCAGAGACGAAACCAGTGGTGACGGAGAAACCGACGGAGCATCGGCCGCCTCCAATGTAGTAGGCATCACCACCACGGATAGTGGCGAAGGTAGTGGGCAGCGCCTCAACAGTGCGGATCTCGTAGTCAGCCTCAGTCAGGCCAACCTTCTTGGCGAGCTCCTCAGCCTTAGCGGTGCCGCTGGAAATGGCCTCGAAGACAAGCTTGTTGGCGGCAACGTCAACATAGTAGGAGGCAATTCCGTTGGCAGCCTCCTCTGCGCGCTTGGTGGTTGGGACGTTGAGGGCGTCGATGGCCTTCTGGGCCTCCTGGAGCTTCTCGAGGGGAGTGTCAACAACCAAGGCGGTGGCACCAGCAGCAGTGACCTCGGAGGTCAAGGCCTTGTCAGTGACGGCGACCTTGATCTCGCCGTCGACGAGCCAGGCACCACCGAAGGCGCTGCCAGCCTTTGCGCGGAGCTGGTCAATGACCTCGGTGGCCTGGATCTCGCGGGCAACGCGGACACGAGCAGCGTCGGCATCAAGGCCCAAGTCGCGCTTCATGGCAGCCAGGATCTCGGGGTGGAGGTCGTTGGCGGCGGCGGTAGGGGCACCGTAGACGATGGGCAGGAAGACTGCGAGAGCAGCGAGGAATTTGGTGAGCTCCATGGTCAGGATTCTGGAAGAAACACGCAAGAGTCAAATGTGGATGTTGTGAAGGTGGATGGCTGTAGAAGACTTGTCTTGCTATCCTGATGAAGTATCGACATTGGACAGGAACACAGCTTCATATTTATACATGGTCGACTCTCTTACCGTTGTCACTTGCATCACGATCTACCAGTGTCGGTCGTAGATAGAGCACAAGGTTGCATTGGCGGCTACGAAATGCCTCCTTCCTCATCGGCAGCAAGATGTTTCCTACACGCTGCAACAGTATCGGAAAGGCAGTCCCCAAAAGGAACTTCACAAGACATTTTGCTACCATGTTACACCACAAAAGGCATTTGACAAGACATTCACCTACACAGCGGCTCCACAAATGGCACTTGACAAGGCAACTCGCCTTAGGGTATAATTAAGTGCCGATGCGGCTGATCTTAACAGGAAAGTCAACAAAACGCATGAAGCTCCCTACCGTACTACCCCAGTATCCAAACAGGAAGGAGAGGTAGAGATATGATAGAAGATATGCAGTAGTTAACATGTCGGTTAGGGCTGTGTGTCATGTGGACCAAAGCGGCTCAGGCTCATAAACCCGGCATGGACATAATCGCAGACTAGAAAGAAACGCCCATACACGCCTCTGGAATTTTTACCTTCCCGATTAAACATATGTCCCGGTTGCCAAGTCCCAAGCCCTTTATCGCTTGCAATATCGACAACGCGCCTAGTGAGATAGCAGCGCCGACATGGGGCGGCGCGTCATTGGCTCGACCCCCACCCAACCTCGCAGTGCCGATCGTCTTGCACGTTTCCCCTCTTGGTGAAACTTGAGACTAACAGCCGAATCGCTAAAAAGCTGTTCAAGTTGTCGCCATGGGGGCGACTACTACTATACTCGTTAAACCATCTTGTATACGACGATCATTACCAGCTCAGTCATTTAGCTAATCACCTGCACCTGTCTTTTACTGGCTACGAGTAAATCGGTGATTGCAATGCTGTTGGGTTTTTCTTTTGAAATGGCGTGATGGTAAGAGCTCGTGTTGCTTACTTTTTTCTAATTACTTGCTCGTCCGGTATGGAGTTGCTGGCAAAAATGTGTGACTATGTGTAATACGACAGGTATACATAGGACCAATTGGAATGACGAGGAAAAATGGACGGGGGGGACGATCAAGGGGAAAGAGTAAAGCGGGGCGGAGTATTGCGATCGCGGCGAGCAGGGGAGATGGGGGCGGCTGGATGGAGCAATCACCCGTAGCCCTGTCCGGTATCTGTGCATGCATTCCCGCACGTACCCTGATTGCGATACCACGAAATCTTATACAAACCTCTCAAGTTCGTTCCTGAGTTCAGCCTTTTTATTCTGATGGTGACATACCCAGAGTTGATATATTTGTGGCGTTGGAGAACCAAAAAATACGTAGAGTGTCATGGCTTTGGGTAGGACGACGCCCGGAGATGTGCGAACCGACCCTATTCCATCCGACATGCCTCGTGATCAAGCTCAGCAAACGCCTGCTTAAGTAGTACTAGCCCCTAAATGCTTAACGGCGCCCCACTATGGAGTAGGGGTAGCCTTGAGCTGCGCTGATTACATGCGTTTTACGGTCCAAATAGTTGCCTGGTCCTCGACGTGGTCGTTATCATGAGTTCACTTACACTTACCAGGCACGCACTTGGCATTTCCGTCGGAGCAGTCAATTAAGGCAGCTGAGATTCTGAATTTCCTTATGAGGGTGGTCGCTCCAATATGAATCAGGCACAAGCTGCGTCCTTGCATAGTCGTACGATTAACGACGTCACGTCGGAGGATTGTGTATGAGCTGTACTGAGGGGAAAGGCTCATATTCACGAATGAACCCGCTTCGTCTCGAGGCTGTTCAGTAACGACTTGATACCGCACAACAAAACGAGATGAAAGCCTTATGCCAGGCACGCCCAAGGACCTCAGTTTGTAAGGTAATTGATACACGTTCGCTTTAGTCGATCTACAACTACTTTGGCAGTGTACTGTGTATACAAGATTACGTCAGTTGATCCCGAAATACATTCTGGCGGGCTACCTTCTGAGCCTGGCAGTGCACTGCGTAAACCAAATGGCCATGGTTGGGGTTTGAGTTCGTTCTGGCAGGTGAAGAATGAATATAGAAGAGGGCTCTATGGACACAATCGCTGTGACCTATGAATTTGTAGTGGTAATTGAGCTAAGGGAAAGATCGTCGCGGTTGATCTGCGGATTTATTTTGGAAGGTGCAGTCTAGGCCTTGCGACACTCTACGTTGTCCGCTGGCTCTATCCAGACCTGCATACTAACAGTCCACGAGGGACATTGGAGGAAGGGCAATATAGCTTTAGCTACACTTAGCTCTGTCGATCCACTAGTGGTATATGTGCTGGTTACTCGAGACGAGAACATAGTAGGTCATCAGATTATCTGCCGAATCCTCTGGGCCATGACTTGGTTACAGATTATTGCGGTGACTTTGCTGCAGCCAAAATCAAGACCCTACCACAACAACAGGCTTCGCTTCTTCAAGGACATGTTCGAAACTAACCCCGATTGTATGCTATCACCGGGCGTTGTCCGAACCTTTAGGTAGGCGTCCCGTCGGTGTCCGACCCCTTCAATTACAGTGTACATGGATTCTTACCAGCAATTCTAACACCAAAACTCATTTACCTAATGAAATTGCAAACAAGGCCACAGAAAGTCATGAAGAAGGTCTACTAGAAAATAGTTTCAGACGGCGCGAAGACGTGATTCATAAGCCAAGAAATGCCCAGAGCGTAAATTATTCCGAACGCGGAAGGTCCCTTTCCGACACTTCGAGCCGCAACCTCTACGTATCCCAGAATCTTTCTCTCATCTGCATCCACAACGACACGGCATTGCTCATCTCCGGAAAGGCGCACCCCCACAGTCTCCAATCGCTAGACGCCAGAATGTCATCTCTCCTCGATGGCTTCCCGACAAAGGCACCGTCTGCACCTGCACGAAAACTTCGATATGCAGACGTATGCCCCAACCTCCCCTTTCCCCACGTCAACCACGACAGCAGTAACCCGGAGTGACGCAACCTATAGGTCGCTGTAACAGCAACAGCAAAGGAGTTCACTGGATTCTATCGTGGCAAACAATACCATGAACCCGACTTCGACGCTGTCCTGGACCGCGCTCTCGCCGCTGGAGTCGAGAAAGTAATGTTGACAGGCATGTACGCCGCTGACGTACCAGTCAACATTGCCATCGCCCGCAAGCGGCCAGATCAATGCAAAATTACTATCGGCATCCATCCGTATCATGCTGTTGAAGCGGACGAAGGTGGCGACATATACTATACGTCGGCCTTCGAAACTATTTCCCGGACTTTGGAGCAAGAGCCGCATGTCATGGCCGCTTTTGGAGAACTAGGACTCGATTACGATAAGCTAGCTGCCGCCCCTAAAGAAGTGCAAATTCGCGTGTTCAAGCGCCAGCTCGATATGCTTGTGGACGCGGGATGGAAGTTACCCTTGTTCCTACACTGTCGCGCTGCTTTTGGAGATTTCGTTTCTATCCTCGAGTCGTACTGGGAGCGGCTTCCCCTACGCTCTGGCCTCGTGCATTCGTTTGTGGGGACTACGCAGCAGATGCAAAAGCTCGTTGGCATGGGCTTGCATGTCAGTGTTAACAATTTTGCGTTCCGGGATAGAGATAGTTTGGAGATGATTCGGCATGTGCCGCTTGAGAAGCTGCAGATTGAGACGGATGCGCCGTGGGGCGAGATTCAAGCGTCGAGTGAGGTTGCAAAGGCTTATTTGCAGAATGCGACGAAGTGGGGTTGGGGGAGTAAGAAGAAGGATAAGTTCAGTTTGGCGGATATGGTTAAGGAAAGAAATGAGAGTTGTAGTATGGAGAAGGTGGCGCTTGTGGTGGCTGGGCTGAAGGGATTGAGTGTTGAGGAGGTGGCGGATAGTGCGTGGGATAATAGCATAACCATGTTCTTCTCGCAATAAACAGGTGGGCGAGGAAGACACGGCTTTGAATAGAACATGATTAATCCTGTCCTACTTGCTGTCTTAACTTTTGTCATTCGTAAAACGTAATGTAGTCAACTCATCTAAAAAATTACGAATCCCTCACATACTTCTACTTGGTCCCATTCGTCCCATTCGTCCCATGCCCATTAGTCAAAACCCCATACTTCTTTTTGCTCGCCCTCGGCACCTCAACCTGTACCTTGTACGTCCTCCCCTTCTCCACATTCTTGATAACATTACCCGCAATCTTCTCCCCATCCACCGTCACCTTCACACTGTCCACACTCCCCCTCTTAACCTGTACATCAAACACCGCGCCCCTAAACTCTCTCCTCACCTTCATCTCATCCCACTCACTCGGAAACTTGGGTTCAATCTTCAATCCCTCCTTGACACCCCGCAAACCACACAACCCCTCAATGACGCATCGATACGCCCAACTCACAGTTCCCGTGTTGAACAGCTGACTCGAGCGGCCCGCCGTACGATCCAGATGCTTAATCCCGTACCCACCACGATAGTAATTGGGAATGAAAATAGGAAGTTGACCCCTCCGAATCAAATCCTGCTCGTCGGGTCCCGGAATCATAGCGCGGAGGGTGCTATACGCGCGATCGACGTCGCCAATCGTGTATAGAGCCCATGCGTAAAAGGCGGCAGCATGGTTGTATACGGATCCGTTTTCACCTTGTCCTGGGTACTTTTGCGTCACGCGACCGACATCTTCGCGCATGGCTGTGAATGGCGGGCCGAACATGACGACGCCGTATGGCGTGGTAAGCTGCTCGTCAATCTGCGGGAGCATCTTCGAAATCTGCTCCTGCGACGCTGCACCCCCGAGAATCGACCAGGCCTGGGGATTCAACCAGATACGACCTTCCTTGTCGTCTTTGATTCCAAACGTAACATTGTCATCTGTGATACCACGCGCGTACCAGTCGCCGTCCCAGAGATGCTCGTTAGCAGACTGATTTACTTTTTCGGCGCCGGCGCGGTACTTCTTTGCAATGTCGGGTTTGGAGGCGTCGTCGCAGATTTGCGCCCAGAGGTTCACGGCGTAGGCGGTTGCGACGGTGAGCCAGCCGGAGACGCCAATGCCCTTGGGTCCGACCATGTTCATGGGGTCGCACCAGTCGCCTTGGGCGATGTAGGAGAGTCCGCGGTCATCGCGGGCATTGGAGGAGAGGAGCCAGTCCATTGCGCGGCTGAAGCGCTCGAAAACGGTGTAGGTGTCGCCGTACATGCTGCTGACTTTTTCGTCCAGAATAGTGTAGTCGCCTGTCTCGTTTAGGTAGATTTCGAGAGCAATTGGGAGCCAGACGCAGTGGTCGGTGTGAGGGATTTGGTTGATGTATTTGAGGACTGCGCCTTTGGCTAGCAGGATACCATCTGGCATCGAGCCGTTCTTTTCTTGTTGGCCCACTGCGGTCAGAATTGCTTTCCGAGCTACTTCGGGCTTGATGAAGCTCATGCCCATGTTGTCTTGTAGATAATTTCGCGTTTGCGGGTCGGTCGTCAGACGGTTCACATCGCCGTGGTAGTAAAGCTGCCGCGGCAGCCAGTTGTTGACCAAGTTGTCAAGATCCTTGTCTGGGGTTTCCAAACGAATGCAGCCACTACCTCGCTGAATGTAGTCTTCGTAGTCTTTGGTGGCTTGGGCGAACGCAATCTTACTGAGATACGTCTTACGCATCTCCAGAATCTCAGCTTCGTCGTATGCAGGGCCAAAAAGGAATCGGTAGTCTTTGCTTTCGTTCTCCTTGAGTTGAGCTCGATACTGCACAGCTGCGGTTGGCGTTTCGTAACGCGCATCGCTTTTTGAAAGTTCCGGCTCCAATATCGATGATGGCGATTGTAGTCCTCCCTCACCCTCGAACGACTCTTGTCTGGCTTCCCACGCTACTGGTGCTGTTTCACAAAGGAAATACGTCTTGTCCTTGAGATATTTTGTCTTTGGATAATCTTCTGCTTTCTGGTATGGCGTTTTACAACTGCCAACAATACCTCCAACATTTTCGTCCCATTGTGCTTCTTGGTTCATCCAGGACATGTATCCAAGAGGAAAGTAAGGGTAAATACTTAGTTTCCGGTCACGGCCGGAGATGTTGGTGACTTTGATACTCCATAGCTCAGCAACGTGATCTGTGGGAAGAAGAAACGTCATGTCGACGCGAACACCAAGTTTCTCGACAGTCCATTTGATGTCACTCTTGCCAACATTGAAGACGAATCGATCTGGCTTTGCTCTGACTGGCTCATATGGAGCCGAAAAGAGATCGCCAGTCTCTTCGTCTTTGATGTAAACAAAGCGGCCTGGATGATGTGCGTAGTAATTTTGCTCGGGTTGCATAAACGTCTTTGCTTCGAGGTTTGGTGCATAGGCGTATTTGGCGGGTTCGGGTTGCATGTACTGGGCGGTCGCGAATCCACGACAAGTCACCTGGATCATCATACGCTGATTCCAAAGAAATGCACCGGCTTTGGGCATCTCGGTTGGACTGGTGAGCTCATATCGCTCGCCATTCTCCGTTGGTCGTAGCATGGCTGAAGGGGCAGGCATGAGTGGTGTCTATAGCGTTGACGGTATTCTTTTTGGTACCGCAAAGGGCTGGTTGGTTATATAAGACACAAGTGCCGGTATGGCGTAGGAGGCATAGCTTACTGTGTTTTAGTGATACAGCAGAATACAAGTGGATTGCGGGTGCGATGCAGGACGAGAATGCGCAGCAGCCACAACGCCGTTAGCTTTGCAGCCAGTGCAGTCTACAATACGAGAAGGAGACTTTGGTGCTGGTCAGTTGGGACCATCAAAGAGCGAACACAGCTCGCCAGTACTCTTTTAGTACGACAGAAATGAACGCAAGCTCGAGCAGACCTCGAAAGCAGAACCCCGGCCAGCGTGTACAGGGAACAAAAGATAGTGAGGGATTTTCAGGGAGCATTCACCGGTCGTGGGCACTTCATATACACAGGCCTGAGCAGCAGCGTGAGCCGCACGGCGTGGGGCTAAGCGAATGGCGGTGTGGGGTTCAGCCTGAAAGGTTGGAGATGGAGGCACGGCGACGGTTACACGGTCCGGAACGCCTTTGCTGGCCAGCCGCGTGGCAGCTCTTGCGCCACCCCCATCCACACACACACACACACATACACACATAACACAATGACTTGCCCATCTTCGATTCCCCGCCGGGCACCCGAATTGCGTCTTGAGCACGATCCGATTTGTGCTTTTGGGAATAGCGCTGACGTGGATATTAACTTCAGTTTACTGGTGCTATATGCATCGGTGTTCGGACCTCGTCGTTACTCAAGACATGGCAATTGAGCACCGTGTCTGTGCCGAGCTCCGCATAATTGGCCGCGTTTAGGATCGCGATAAATTGAACTCGTGATGCTGCAGTTGACTGGGCCTGGTTTTTTCTCTTAGCAATCAGGATTTCGCGGACGAAAATACAAGTTCACAACATGTCACGAGAGAAGCGAAGGAATTGATAATCGATCATTAAAGCAGCTATCGCGATCGGATGAAAGCCAGATGACATCGCCAACGCAATCACTAAGTAATTACCTTGGTAGTTGAGACCATTACGCCTACTGCAACCCATTCATCTCCCTGTTCCTACTGTTTTTCTGTAGATTTACTGGCGGATCTGACAATCTTAACGTACTTTCCAGTATCGGGGAATATCTTTTTCGGACTGGCTACAGGGCCAGGATCTTTCTCCCACCAAGATGTGGAGGCAGCGATACCTCGTCGCCAGTACCGCACCTTTGCATCACCATCAATGCTGATATAGTACTCATCTCCTGCATCATTCGAGAAGACTCCGTACATCCCGCCATCAACGTACCCCGTCGTAACACCAGCAGGTCGTCTGAACATCTCTTTGGCGTTACTCTCATTATTGTAAACAATCTTTGTTCCCTCTGAGATTTCGAGATACAGCGTGGGCTCTCGATCCATCCAACCAATATCTTGAATGGAGACCATTCGACTGCCCGTGCCGCAGTCTTCGTCAATCTGAAAGTGTTGCAACATTTTGCCGTCAGGCCCATCGAGGACATCCCACAGATAAGCATCTTTTCCAGCGCAAAAAGCAAGTTGAGCCTTACGAGGATGCCACTGGAGAGATCTGCACCAGTCCGATAGCTTTACTGGAAAAGTGGCGAGCTTCTTTCCATCAAACACATCGTGTACCTGAACGACCTGACCACATTTGGAGGTCCAGGCAATGAAACGCGAGTCCGACGAGAATGCACCTGCCCAGCTTTGCTCTTTTGAGCATCCGACAGCCCACTCAAGCTTTCCAGTAAGGGCAGAGTATGCGCGTAAACTACCATCCCAGGATACAGATGCAATGTGAGTGCTGTCCGGACTGATAGCAGACCACATAATAGCATCAGTGTGTCCAGTAAGACGATGGAGTTCGATGCCTTCATCCAAATCGTAGACGACCACCTGTGGTAGTTCGTCTGGCTCACGAGAACCTTGCTGGGTTGAATTGTTGTTTGAATGGTACAAAAACAACCTGCCATCATTGCTCATAGACACCGAACCAAAGGCTCCTAGTTGTGCGTCATCAAAAATGGTATTGTGCCGCGTGCGATAGTCTGTGGCAACTTGATTCAGTGCCTCTGCAAACATGGCGTGCAGTGTGGAAGTATGGATAAAGTTTTGGGTCCATTCATGGCGCCTTTCCAGTTCTGGAGCAATGGCATTGATTGCTTTTGTGGCAAGAGCGTTAGCGTCGATCCCTTCTTCTTTGTCAAGGATGCGCCCGTGTTGGTCCAGATCCCAGAGAATTAGCTGGTTGGGTGTTGATGCCTTGTTTCGTCCTGTAGCTGAGACGCTCACAAGGGTATAACCAGTAGAGCGTGCAGCATATTTGTTGTGAGTCTGGTCAGCAATTCCAGTATCTGGTTTCGTATTTACAAAAGGTCGAAAGTAGACTTGTCCAGTTCCCTCGAGGGTCTCTCGTAGCTCTTGGGATGCAATGTCATAAACTAATATCTTCTCTGTGGATGTGCTGATGGCCAGCAACTTTTTATCGGAGCTGATGGTCGTGCAATAGGATGCGTAGCTACGCTTGTCGCTTTCGTTTAGATGAACACCGAAGTCAAGAACATTGTCTGCTTGCGTCCATTCTTTCGGATGACAGGCGGCCAACTGAGCCGCGCTACCAGCATTCTCGAAGTCATGTACTGCTTCAAGCGGGAAAAGATAGTCTTTCTGAAACGTCTCGCGTGAAAGGAAGGCCATGGCTCTATATAGCGCTGTACCTGGTTTGGTAGAAGATGAGGTTAGATGGTTTGAACAAGATGGCTGCCTAGTCGCCTAGTCGTTGCGAAGACTGATCACGTTGTGGTAGGACAGTACCAATCAACATCTCTTTCGCAATACAGAGCTAAGCACTCGACTATCTAGGCAAACAAAGTTACCAATACAGCCTTTTTGGCAAAAAAATTGGCAAAAGAAAATTGGCAAAGGAAATGGATCGCTACAGAATCAATGGATTTTGTATGAGCTGAAACGAAACGTCAATCCCACCTATGCCGTGCGCCCGTCAATATCTCACTGATCTGAAAGACCAGAAGGCAAGAGGATGCAATGACAGGGTAAAGACGCCAGATAGGCTCACAGCATTGCAATCACGGGTCAGCAGCAGTTGCAAAGCAAATGGTAGACACGGGACCGCAAAGCCTTATTCTTGGGTGATGCCTTTGTCCAGCAGCTAATCATCCAAAGATGGAGGGAAAGCCCGAGCTGCTGAACCCACACATGAAGCCCGAGGACTACGAGTGTGTAACGCCCGATGTTGACTACAAGATAGAATTGCGTAGGTATTAGTGGCGGCTGCCGTGCGATGGTGGCGCGATGATGAGCGTGTCACGCGGGCACGCGTCGCTGGCGGAACTAGATGACGGGTTCACATGCAGAGAGAACGCGTGTAACATGAACATCATCGCGGAAACATATGCGATAGCCATGCTCATGAGCTGTAAGATTTGTTGTTGGTGTCATGAACAAGGAGAAGAGCAAGGAGATCTCCCGCTCATGGTTAGGGTGGCTGGTTGTCTTGGCATGCAACGACCAGGATCAATTGGAACAGGGTGGGAATCTATTGTGAGCCTGGAAAGATAGCAATACCAAAGATGAGACCTCAATATATGGTTCCCGATGCAATTGGAAAATATCGACTGGAGTGTATTTGGAAAATGTTAGGTGACGCGACAAAGCTGCATGTTCTGAACGCGCATCCAGGCACCTGGCCGCGGGGATCTCATTAACGAGGTACAACAGGACAAAGGCACATCGTATCCCCCCTCCCCATCATCATGGCCCCATCGAGAGGCCGCGCTATTTCCTGCGCCCAAAAGTTGCTCTCAGAATATGTCATCCCCCCTCATCGGAACTACTTTTCGCTCTCAGCCGACAGGGCGTCGCGCAATCCTATCAGCCAGACACGTCTTTTCCGTCCGCCGCACTACAGGCTGAGCAGCTTCCAACGATGCTCCTACTCGACTTTTACAGACACTCTCGCCGATCCTGCCAATAAGCTGCAAAGCTATGTCTCTGCCAGTAGCGACCCCTACCTCAATCTGTCCATCGAAGACCACATCCTACGCAAAAGCCCGCCAGACAGCACTATTCTCTTCCTCTATATCAATCGACCCTGTGTCGTCATCGGGCGCAACCAGAACCCATGGTCAGAGGTCAATCTAGGCATCCTAGATGCTGCTCGTAGGACACATGACCCCAAGGATAGCGAGCCTCCAGGCATTGGCACCGTCGATCTTGTGCGCCGCCGCTCGGGAGGAGGCACTGTCTTCCACGATGAGGGAAATCTCAATTGGAGCATAACGTGCCCACGCGCCGACTTCACACGCGATAAGCATGCTGAAATGGTCGTCCGCGCACTACGAAAACTCGGTGTTCAACGCTCCAGGGTCAACGAGCGTCACGATATCGTTCTCGATCAAGGTCAAGGCAACGACGGGCAACCTGTTGACCCCAAAGACACCCATCGCACGCCTTATACCATACAGAACGGAGCTCTCCCTCGTCCTCTCAAGGTCTCTGGCTCGGCGTACAAGCTCACACGGCAACGCGCCCTCCATCACGCGACCACCCTGCTGAGCTCCCCGAATTTACACATCATACCACATTACCTCCGCTCTCCAGCTAAGGGTGTCATCCGCGCTCAAGGTGTGGAAAGCGTCAGCTCGCCTGTTTCAAACATTGGTCTAGACGTCAAGACATTTCAGCTCCACCTGCAAAAAGAGTTCTCTCTCATGTATGCTGGACTGGGATCGCCGAGTATAGGACAGACCGTTGGGGACGATTTTCTAGATATTCCAGATATCCGCAAGGGTTACGACGAGCTCCGGGTATGTTGGAAACTTTGCAGTTCATCATTCTCAATGCTAATAGCCGTAGTCTGAAGAGTGGATGTGGTCACAGACCCCAGCGTTTACTCTCACACTTGATCCCAAAGATGACATCGGCATTGAAATCAAGGTGCATCACGGCGTGATCAAGAGTCTGGACTTTTCAAACTCCAGCCTCTCCCATGAGACTCGGTCGGCCCTTGACACTGCGCTCGTTGGCTTAGAATTGCACAAGATCCGAGACTGGACATCATTCCTGAAGGAACACATTCATTCATGGGACAATGAGTTGGCAACAACAGCCAGGCGACTAGACCATTTCCTTCCAATCCCTCGAATGTTCAAGCAATGAGCAACGGTATTTACAAATATGTATAACAGATTCTGTCCTTCCTTACATTGCAACCTTGGGGCGAGAAAATGATTGCCTTGCAACGACTGGATGATTACTGAGGCTTCGCTATATATGAGAAGAACATATGTAATGTGCTATACTTTGATCGCTGCCGCCTAGGCCAGAAACCTTTCATGTCAACCCCCTTTTCTTCGTCGGTCATGTGACTAGACTATTGAAAATGAGATTAGCTCAAAATTCGATTCGATTTCAGTATTAAGGGTGAACAGACTCGCAGGCTATCGCCCAGAAACTTCTGTCATGACGCCCTGATGTACCCACGGAACCAAAAGCTTATTTAGCGACGCATCCCATTGGAGCGCAAAGCGAGCACGAGCTTACGGAATGGCAATCAGGAAGGAAGACACGGAGGTACCATTGCAGGCTCACTGAGAAACAAGGACCAGCAGACTACAATCGGTGATTCACTAATAATCTTGACATCCCCTGTACATTGACGCGCTTGCTTACGCGTTCTTACTGAACATAAGCAGATCCTACCACATGACCCCTTCTCTATAACGGTTCGGCACCAAAACTCGACAGTGGCTTTATTCAAAATCGAAATCAGTCCGAATTCATACCTAGGAACACCCAGCCACAACACAAACACAACACAATGGTACACTCATGCAGCTCATCCTTTTCGACAATGCCATCTATAAGGACACCTTCTGAGGTGACCTTTGAAGATGGCGTGGATCACTTCGCCGACTTTGATGGTACCCATACGCCCCAAGAAGATGGAGAGCGTTGTGAGAATTTCGACGATGGACCCTCGTACACTACATCGGAGAACAAGAACAATCACTGTGACGAGGAAGTGACCCAGAGTAAGCGACAACATCAAGATGGAAGCAGGATCAATGATCAACGGAATTGGATAAGGAGAATATGGGTGTGGCTGAGGAAGATTACCGACGTATGCTTGGCGTCCATATTTGGTTTGGTACTCCGCCGTGGAGGTGGCTGATGGTTCAGGGGGCTAATGCTAGATCTTGGGAGCAGAACGATTCGGAACATCCTAATCTATCTTTGAACAAGTCAGAACGACCTCGGTGCCGAAGAGATATCAAGACCCTGGGGAAATTGGGCAGGCGACAACGCAGCAACACCGAGATGACGATGACGACATGAGGCCGATTGTGCCAAGCGTGTGGAGCAGACTCTTTCTCTTTTAGAAACAAAACGTATGAGATGAGTTCCGCTGCAGATTGTCGATAATCAGGGTGCAGAGGGTTTATACGGGTTGTAGCTAGGCTGAATCTTGACTATTGGCCCATCGTCCAGCCTCCCTCGCTAGTTTGTGTTTCGGCCTTCAGCCCCACAACCAACCGCAACTGCACCGCCTCCCTCCGTCTAGACCGGTGAACGCACTGCGTCCGAGGTGGGAATACAGGCATGCATGCATTCATTCCCTAGATGCGCGAACCCGCCAATTATCGTCGTGTTGAGTCCTCGGTGGCGAATGTTTCGAAACACGGGCCCCCCGAACAACAGATGTCAGCGGGCCTTCGCCGTGTTTCAGGTGAACTTCACGGCCTCTGACAGCACAAATTGGTCTATCTTTCTGGTTGCCTACGGCCAACAGCTGCAGCCTACTATATGAATGACGATGCAGGTCTTTTTTTTTGCCGCGGCAGATGATTTCCTAATGTGTTTTTCTTTCTGCTCCGCGCATCAGCATACTTATCTGGCTTTTTGACTTTGTTTCTTTTCATCTGTAACATAATGAATGGTTACAGGGATCTCAGCGCTGGCTCGCAATACATGTACGATATGACGAATGGTCTGGAAGATGATTCATTCGAGGGTGTGCAGCCTAGATGGCCGCACCTGCAAAATCAACAGCTGCAGTTTCATGGCTACAACCAGGGCTCTACAGGTATATTCCACGCGATCATCGCTGCAGCGTGTCCGTATCCAATGAGGCTAACAATATGTATAGGTGGTCATGGTCAGCACAATGGCCATTGGTCGAACACAGATATCCCATCCCGGTCTTTTCCTCACGCACAACACCTCTCCGTCTCAAGTTTCTCTTCAGCAGGTTCAAGCTTACGATCGTCACAAACAAGCGCATTCTCAGACCTCTCCTTCCGAGATTCAGTATCGTCATCCTCCTCATGGTCCCGCACATCTGGCATGGGTCGGGACCAACATGTCCTACAGACCGAGTATGCCCTAAGTCACGGTCCATCAGCCTCGTCCTCTTATTTCTCGAGCCCCATAGAAGAAACCAGTTCCATCACATCAAAGCGGCGACCATCCCGGAAGCCCCTCGTGCAAGAAAAAGACTACTTCAAAACCTGCGTCTCGGCCCACAAACAATCCCGAACCTGCACCAAATCGCACAAGTACTTCTGCACAAGCTGCAAGAAACCCTTCGTCGAAAAAGCAGACTGGAAGCGCCATGAAGAAACCTACCAAGAGCGCCCCGAGATGTTTGAATGCGATCTCTGTCCCGCAATCTACTTTCTGGACAAAGACTTTACAGCACACCACGTGCAATCGCACCGCTGCGCCCCCTGCAGCGGGACCACGAAATGGAACAAGAAAACGCACATGCTCTCCGCACGCAAAGAACGCATGACGCGAACGGGCTGGGGCTGCGGCTTCTGCTGCCACTTCAGCTCCGACTGGACCGAACGCTGCAACCACCTCGCGCACCACATGGAGAAGCAAGGCCTCACCGAGTCCGACTGGATCCACAGCAACGTCATCCACTCCCTCCTGCAGCGCCCCGTCATCTCCTACGAGTGGAGGCGCATAGTCCAAGGCATGCAACTACACACTGTGCTTTGCTCGTGGAACCAGCATTCAACCGGGCGCGTAGAGGGCTACCCGGAGAGCAACCCCGTACCTCAGTTGCAAGACTATCTTGAGTATTTTACCCCCGATCAGGATCCCGTTGCGCTGGCGCAGCTCGCGTATAGGAAGATGATTAGGCATTCGGAGGCACCCCCGAGGACGGCTGCGCCCTTACCGCCGCTGCCGCAAGAGCAGCAACAGCAGGTACCTGCGCGAGAGCGACGCGGACAGACGCTGGAGGATCTGAAGCGCGACACGGAGCAGTGGACCCCCTTTATTAATTCAGTTATTGCAGACGATGTTTTGCCCCAGGGTATGTACCATCAGGGTAGTTGGTACGATGATGACTTGCTTTAATGTTTAAATACCCCCCCGTAATGACTATAAAAAAACAAACTCATGAGGAGTTTTTGAAAAACGAAAAAAAGTAACACATTTGTAGTTGTAAGAATAACAAGGCGAGTTTCGGAAGTGGGCAGTATGCGGGGTTTTAACATTTCTTATAACGAATCTGAAATGAGAAGGGGGAAGGTTACAAAAGTACCCAAAATAATAACTTGGAAAGATTTTAAAACTAGCACTATAACGACTAGTTAAACATTGTTACTATATCCCTACATCTACCGGTATAAACGCGCCCCAATCACCACCCCTCCAACTCGTGCACTTTAGTCTCCAAACTCGGTGGCTGCACGGGCATACCCTTGTTCAGCGCGCCGACCAGCGGATCCCTGGTCATGAACTCGTGTATCTTCTCATCGGAACTGACATCTGTCTTGACGCGCTGATACGCCATACGCGACGGCATATCGATTGCGCTTAGAAACTTTTCGCGTCGGGCATCCGACCATGACTTCAGTAGCCGCTCTTCGTTGAGTGCTCTGTCGCTCATGATGTGGATTAGGACTTCGGCGAGGGAGGAAGCGTCGGCCATGCCGGAGGCGAGACCGAGACCGGCGTAGGGGTTCGTTAGGTGTGCGGCGTCGCCTACGAGGCAGGTGTGTGAGGAGGCGTGGTAGAGGGATTCGACGAGGCGCTGTTGCGCTTTGTACGGTGCTATTCGGGTAATTTCGTAGGCGATGGCTCCTTCGCTGTTTCTGCCTTTGTTGGGGAGCATGAGACGGAGCTTTTCGTCTACGTCTTTCTTGATTTCTTCCTCGGTGGTGCTCAGAGGCACACCGTAGGATACGCGCCATAGAGGTGGCTTCGAGTCTGTTGCGTGGCTGATGCGCCCGATGAGGCCGTAGCTCCGTGGATCGATGATGAAGTTTGCGTCGTAGAAGCCGTGGCTGTGGAAGTCAAAGTATAGATCTGTGGCTACGAGTTGGGCTGCGAGCGTCTCGCCTTCTAGTTTGACACCGAGCTCTTTTCGGATGGTAGAGTGCGCTCCAGATGCGTCGATGAGATATGCTGCTTCTATCCATTCGATCCCAAGGCGTGAAGAGGTAGGCGTAGGCGTCGTCTTGACATCAACACTGTCCCGTGATGGTCTTAATCCAGTGACACTGACCCCGATGCGAATCTCCGCCTTTTCATCCAAAGCAGCCAATCTTTTCATGAGTACTTGCTGAAACTTGCCTTGGGGCAACAAAAGCTGTCCCTTTCCCTTCATTCCCTCTCCTGAATTGTCAAAAGTCTTTTCAGCGATAATCTTGTCTCCATTTTGCAAACTGTTTCGGAAGCACAATCCTGAGCTCAAACTTCCAGTCTTGATTAACTCTGGCAGTAATCCTTCTACTTTTGAGAATATCGGGTAAGTCGGTGGCTGATGGGCCATTGCTCGTGTGGAGCTGGGGTCAGGTTGCTCGGGTTCGATGACGATGACTTTGTTAGGGATATCCGACTGAGCCAGAAGAAGAGCAAGGAAAAGGCCGACACAACCACCCCCAGCTATCACGATTGGAAGGTTTTTCGATATCTTGCCATTTATATGGGACGATCCGTTGGTGTGGGATGTACCGTTGGTGTGGGATGTACCGTTGGTGTGGGATATTCCATTGGCGTGGGATGTGCCGTTGGTGTTGGAAGTACCGTTAGTATGGGTAGTTCCATTGCTGCCGCCAGGGTTAAGCGTAAAGTAGCTTGCAGCTGTGTTGGTAGTCGCCATTCTCTCTGAGGCTTATGGATGTCTTTTGTACTCCAGTGTTCCTCACGTATATTGTACCGATTTTGTTCAATGAGTGAATAAAACTAGATTAAAAGAAAGGTAGCGGCCAGGCCATATAGTCTCTGCCAAGGGCTTACACCTACGGCGTCGCCGCGATATAAATTGCATATGTGCTTGCGACCGCGCATTCGGAGAAAGCATTGACGGACTACGCAGGCGTGGTGTTGTCATGTTGGTATCTGCGGAGCGGCCCCAACGCGGGGAACCGAGCACGGTTGCGAGAGCCTCAGGGTTCAACTAGCATGATATGTCCCGAGGAAGAGGGGATGCTTCATAAAAACAAAAACAAAAACAGGACCATGTAGTTATACTATCGGGAAAATGTAGTTATATCGTATACTAGCTAGTTCAAGTGCGGATATTCTCTTTACTGGAGTTTAACGAATATTAAAGCTGCGGTGCTGGGGTGCGTGCTGGCGCTCAAGGGGTGAGGAGACGACCTGAACCTAGGCATGAGGTGCATATGCACCTTACCCAGTGTCTTACAACAGTACATTATGGTCGTCTCAGTAGCCATAGGCTCTATATGTTGTCGCATTCTAGTATCGAGGAAGCTGGAATAAAATAATGGCTGTGGCTGAAGAGCTTCAAACGAATGAGAATTTATCGAGATGATAGACCGATCAATCTGCTGATCAAGATCTATGGAACGACCAGACTATATAACATCAAATGGTCAACGATCGGACGGGTCATGTAACCCTGGTCGGACTAGTCATTGGCCAGTCTACCCATTGATACTGCGTCAATGTTGAATTCATATCTGCCCTGATATCGTCTTAAGCTTCACCTAGCATAATGGCCCTCAATTTTGCCCTTGTCTCTTACGCCTTCACGTAGAGTGCCTCATCGCGTCCAACGCTGTTCATATCAAGGTATGGCGCTTCGGCCACACTCACTACTCGATGTCCAGCTCGTGGGCCGTCATAATCATAGGTGGCTGTATGGTAAACAGAACGGTTATCCCACACCGCCAAGTCATTCACACCCCACTTCATGCGTAGCTATATATAAAGTGTCATTGCTATTGGTCCAGATAAAAAGGCAAGTTATGAATATAATATTCCTACCTGGAGGTCATGGTTTTCCGTAATCAAATCGGACATAGATTTCAACAATCTCTGGCTCTCCGTTTCTGTAAGCTCGTTGATTCGTTGAGCATGATGTCCAACCCCGAAAACAGTGCGCCAGCCTGTCACTGGGTTGGTTCGCAGCATTGGGTGCACTGCAGTGAGACTGGGACCAATGTTGAAAGGCGATCCGCGGGGGATGGCGTAAAGATGAGCAACCTCGGGGTCCTCCTCAAAACCCACAGGTCGGAACGTGCAGGTTAGACCCTCGAGAAACTTCTGGTAAGGGGCAGAAAGCCTGTCGTATACTTCATATGCACTGGCGAAAACAGTATCACCTGCATTCAATTAGTAGCTAATTCACTCATGGGTACTGTGCAGTGCAAAGAGTCTAACCTCCGTATTCGGGAACGACTCTCATGATCAATGAAGTATAGTCGGACGTATTGTTCTTGAAAAACAATTAGCGTTTGCCCAAAGGGGGAGATGGCGATTAGTTGTACTTCAAAACCAATGTCGTGATGCCACCCGTCAGCAGCCGACTGCTTCTTCACGCGTGACTTCCCGTCAACACCAGTCTGCTTTGACAACATCTTCTTTGGGTTGCGAGCGATTGTAGACATTTCAGCATCGACCTTACCGCCTTCAAGAGACGTATGGTTACTTGGTAGTGTTAGATTATACCTTCAGTGTTTGCAAAGCTGTTCGTGGGACACGTACATTGGATGAATATGGATCCCAGATGTACTAGGCTTGCCGGTGAGTTGACCAAGACGGTTGGTGAAATCCTTCTGCTCCTGAGGGGTAATCTCTTGGTTGCGGAACACGACAACACCCCGTTGGCTGACTGAAGTTTTTGTAACCAAGGTTAGTTGACTAACATTCTAATGTGCAGGAGACAGTAGAACTCACTTGTGATAGCAAGGTCACGGAGCTTAGCATCAGAGTCAGGGTCCTTCAAAAGTTCCCGGATCTGAACATCAGCGTATTCTCTACCAAGGTAGCGACCGATGTCAGAATACTTATATCCATCCATCGCATCTCCAAGAGGCAGAGGTCTCATGATCGAGAATGGAGGAATCCTGATTTGATGAGTTTTGCCTTTTGGCTTTGCCAGTACTTGAGGCTGGGCAGCCTCTGTTGTGTTGGGAGGTTCTTCGATAAGTAGTGCTGGGGCCATCTTGAAGCTGGATGTAGGCAGTAATACAAGCTCGTATATGGCTGAATGATGTAGGTTTTATGAGTCAATGTTGGGAAATACAATCAGATAAACATGAATAGATTTATAAGGGTAGCGACGTTCACTTCTTGGCTGGGCAGCGTAACGGGCCGAATAATGGTGAGACTACTCGCTCGCATTATGTCCGGTCGGTCATTAATGCGGAACAAGCGTCGGACATTTCTCAATGAGCTACCCAAGAAACCTAGAGTTACAATTGGTGTTCTCACTGATGCAGGCCGATACATTGCTAACCGCTCGGTTATTTAATAAAGCGTCGCTGAAACTCAGCAAGCTAGCATGTGCTAGAGACAGGAACTTTTTTTTCGGGAATGCCGATTGCAGTATCTGATGCACAGATAGTGGTTAAGACTGGTCCTACAGTCTCTCCACTACATATTGTCTTTTTCTTGTTCTCTTTTATGCACACACAAACATGACCCAAGGGAAACATTCTCAACGTTACGAGCGAGCATCAAATGGCAGAAGCAGTTATCAACACTTGCTTGGTAAATTCACCTTCAGGCTGTAGGGGATCATTTGATTGATTATTAGACTAGCAGGCGGAGGTGCGGGTATGATGGAGGGGCTTATTTGCCATCCGCTAGGTTTGTCCCAATCTATCTATGTTGCATCATGGCTACGCCTTGATATTCCTGACTTGCTGTAGATACAATTAAAGTCAGAATGCAGACAGCAGTGGGCCGTAATGCCTATCAGACTTCAAAAAGTATAATCCAAAGGGATAGTATTCTTGGCTTCTATCGCGGTTTCAGTCCTGTTTTATGTGGCATTGTACCTAAGATTGCAATACGGTTCGCTAGTTTTGAGACCTACAAGTCCCTCCTAGCACTTCCAGACGGAAGCCATCCAAGTCATCGACTACTTCTGGGTATGTAGAGACACTGCCAATTTGCTTATAGCTATGTACTCACTCTTTCTAGCTGGTCTAGCAGCGGGGGTGACAGAGTCAGTACTTGTTGTGACACCTATGGAGATGGTGAAAATTCGACTGCAATTTCAGAAACATACTGCAAAGCCCCGAGGAGCTATCCAGGTTGTCCTGGATATTGTCCGATATGAGGGTATTAGTAAATTATGGACGGGAATCTCACTTACGTCGTTACGCCAGGGAACAAACCAAGCAGGTTTGTAACTCGAATGCCCTTCTATAGCACTTGGCTAATGTAAATAATATAGCAAACTTCTTTGTGTATAGTCATCTGAAGTCGCACGCACTAGAGAGAGGAGGAAGAGGCTCATCAACTCTACCCTCATATCAAACTGCTCTCATCGGCTTAGTATCCGGCTCTGTTGGACCGCTTTGCAATGCTCCAATAGATACTATAAGTATGTGTTTATAGAAACCTGTCTCGAACACCAAACTAATTCATCCATTCTTTCTAGAAACAAAGGTTCAGAAGTCGCCAGCTCTACCTGGTGAAAGTAACTTTCGAAGAATAGTCTACCTGACTCATCAGCTTGTCACAAAAGATGGCCTTCCTGCTTTGTATAGGGGTATTGGTCCCCGAATCCTTCGAGTAGGGCTAGGCCAAGCAGTCTCCTTTACGGCGTATGAGTTCCTCATGGCACAGATTCACACTCTTCAGAGTTATGGTCGTTATATCGATGCCGCATCGACAGGTCTTAAGGATTTGGTAGAGTTGCAGTAACATAAGAGAGTAGTTAAAGCGCTAACTTGTTCTACAAGCGAGTTGCCCGTACAAACGAGTAACGCACCCTACTAGCTATAACTACTCTTGAAGCTCTATACCTTAAGAACCTCAGGCTATAGCAAAAAGAGACAGAGATTATATAATCTATACTATCTTATATAACCTTTCTACTACTATATAAGTGATAGCTATTCTTTTCATAGTAGGTTAGAGTGCAGCCTACTATTATTTTCCAAGACAGTTAAACTAATACGCGATATAGTAGATAGAGAAAAAAGGTCAAGGTGTAATACTCTACTATCTTACTAGATAACGTGTATAGAATATAAACATAAAGCTTACTAGTCTTAATATAGACCTAGTAAGAGAGGTACAGAGCTTAAACTTTATATAATACTCCTATCTACTAAAAGAGTTTACTACTTCTCTATAGATCTTAATTTATAAAACTTATAGATAATACGTAAGTATAATATATCTTATATCTAAGAAATGAAGCTTTTTTAGATTTGTATAGATTTATTATCCGTTATAGAGTACCTTAACTCTACTTTCTTTACTAGGAATAGGTGAGCCCCTCACTTATGCGGGCGACTCGCTTGTAAACTGTGTTAGTATATCTAACAAGCTAGAAGTATATCCACAATCGTTTACAGATACGGCTGAAACCGTCTCACTTCTGTGATGGTAGAATCTCATCACCCGGCTCCTGCATCGAATTCTTCTCTCCAGTTTCCACAGATTCAGCCTTTTGTGAACAATCTGTACTCTGTTCCTGTATTTGTTCTGTTTTGTTCTCCTCCTTCCGTGAAAGTCCATTGTCCTTAACTAAGAAGCAGCCTAAAAGACATAGGCCCATACAAGGTGCTAGGACGATGAACACATTGTGAGATGCAGTCATATATGCATTTAGTAGAGCCTCAACATCTGTCACAGGGATATTGTGAAGGTCAGGGATGCTATACGAAGACGAAACAAGAGACCGGAGGTGAGACGGCAAACTCTTTCTGAGCGAACTCTGCATAACTTGTGACGAGACTGCGAGGCCTACAGCGCCCCCAAGACTTCGTAGGAAATTTCGGTTTGATATGACCACAGCACGCTGGGCTTTAGGTGAATGTGCTTGCAGCGCGATCAGGCAGGGCTGAAAAACGTTGCCAACACCAGCACCTGTTATTGCACCAACAATCCCAATTATGGCTGGGTTCGTTGTACGGCTGAAGAAACACATAGACACAGCCCCCCTGTGCTCTTGGTTAGCAAAATTCAGAGCCGAGGCGTCAAATAATTATAAAGATGCGATCAGCAGGTTGGAAGAGGGTCAGAGCAGGAAATCGAGAGCAAAAATAAGGAAGAAAACTGACAAAGTCCAAAGTACAAACCCAGACCAAATGACCTCCCCGTATCTACCGCTTTTTGATATGTACAGCCCTGAGCCGACGCTGAACACCATTTGAACGGCAACAAATGGTATTAAAAGGCCAGATGCATGAATTGGACTGTACCCCAACACATTCTGCATGTAGATCGGCAGGTAGTACAGTGCAGCGTAGTACGCGAAACCAAACAGAAAGTTCTGTGCAAGTATGGTGCTGACGGCAGGTGTTTTGAACATAGACACTAGAAGGTAGCAATATGTTAGCAGTTGTCCCTTGTATGCATTTAAGGGTGGACTTGCGAGGCATAACAGGTAGGCGAGATACCTTCCATTCCACTAGAAGGAAGGCCACTAGCGCAAGCGCTGAGATGACAAACATTGAAATAACCATGGGAGAGCTCCATTTGAAGTAAGAGCCCCCTCCAGATATGGGAACCAGGAAAAACACGATGGCAATTGAGCCGGTAGCAATCCCGTAGTAATCGATCATGGAGAATGTTTCTCTGCGTTTCCTTGGGGGCATTGACGACGGCACTAAGAAGAACGATATTACAGCTGAAGCAGCAGCCAGGGGTCCCACAAGGTAGAAGAAGTTGCGCCACGAAGACGTTTCTGCAAATGCGGCGGAGACGAATGGACCTATCATGTTACCCAGGCCAATGCATCCACCCAATAAGCCCTGATAATAACCACGCTGCTGAAGGGTAACAATGTCGGAAACAATGATCATGGTAAGCGAGTTGATACCTCCCATGGCAATACCAGCAAGGGCCCGGAAAATGTACAATGAAGTTCCATTTTGAGCAGTCGCGCACAGGATATCGCCTACAGCCAACAGCAGAAGTGCCGATAGGTAGACCACCTTACGGCCAAATAGATCGGAAAGCCGGCCGTAGAGCACTTGAAAGACGGTGTTGCCAACAAACGAAGAAGTGCCTGCCCAGGAGATGGTGTCTTGGGCATTCAGATCTTTCGCCATTGTTGGCAAGATCACAGCGATTCCATTCTGATCTGCATACGTGATTAAGAAGGCAAAAGCCAGGGTCCCAAAAACGATGATGAGTCGGGCGCGGGGGAGGAGGTTCGTTTGATCTACAAGAGTGTTCTCATTTCGCTTCGGTTGATTTGAGGGTGACGTCATGGCCGAAACTATGATAAGAAAGATAAGACAATCTGAAGTATAGTTCACAGGAGCTTTTCAACTCCCGCGCGGTGCTGCACAGAATTTGTAGTGTTGCAAAGGTAAGTAAGAAGGAAGACTGATTCGGCCCGACTAATGAATAAACCGATCGGTGATTTCCATCGGCTTTTACCTAACATACATGATTTGGAGCTAAAATTGACTAGTATGTTTTGTAGGACCGTATCAGCCTAGTCTCTACTCAACCATTCCTTCCAATAGGAGTTGAATTGTCTGTCTCCCTAGATTTCTCATCGCTGCTGCATCCAAGTTTTTCTCCGCCAGGTTAGGTTTCCTTGTGGACCATGTCACAATCCGTACGGGCATGAGTATAACACGGGTGCTATCTGCAGATTTAAGCTTTTCATTCGTCACGTAATATGGTCTTTGTTTCACAGCCTGAATATCCCTGGGTTATATCGCCATATCTGCGGTCTATAATTGTGAGTTGTTTTGTTTTCCATTACTATGTGTCAGCTCTTGTTCAGATACAAGGTAATTATCGGTCTTGCTGTTACGTTTGCCTCCCTTGGCTGTTTTTTTACATCAATAGCAAGGAATTAGCATCAAACACATGCTCCCTTCCAGGCATTTTCTCTTCTCTTCTTGTATCGAGAGGCCGACCAACACAAACTAAACCATATAGGCTGGCGGTCTTGCCGGCATAATAACAGACCTCTCTCTCTATCCACTTGATACGCTGAAAACCCGTCTCCAATCCTCTGCTGGCTTTGCTGCCTCTGGGGGGTTCAATGGTGTCTACCACGGTATAGGCAGTATAGCTTTTGGATCTGTGCCAGGCGCAGCTCTTTTCTTCATCACTTACGACTCAGTAAAGCGGAAGCTTACTCAACAACATTCCGGATGCTACAATACTGAGGAAAAGCCTTGTATCCATGCTAATAATGAAACCAACGAGGCGAGCATACATATAGCAGCGGCAAGTCTAGGGGAGATAGCCGCATGCGCAGTCAGGGCACCGGCAGAAGCTATTAAACAGCGGGTACAGATAGGCCAACAGCCGAGTGCAAAGGCAGCACTAATGTATATTTTGAACCAACGACATGCACGCGGGTTATGGCAGGTGCAGAAAGAGCTATATCGTGGCTGGTCAATCATGATAACCCGCGAAATCCCATTCACTACTATACAGTTCCCGCTTTGGGTGGTGTTAAAGAAGCACCGACAGTCCCAAAAAAAGCAAGGGCAGATATCTGCAATGGAGGGTGGCTTACTAGGAAGTATAGCTGGTGCGGTGGCTGCAGGCATCACAACACCATTAGATGTATTGAAAACACGGATAACGCTCGCAAGAAGGAAACAGCACATGTATTCCATGTTGTTGGTAATACTGAAGGAGACTGGGCCACGAGGGTTTTATGTAGGGATAGGGCCAAGGGTGATTTGGATTGGTATGGGTGGTGCAGTATTCTTGGGGTCTTATCAGTGGATGTGCAATGCGTTGGGATGAGTGCAATATGGATAGTTTCAGGTGGCGATTTCTGGCTGAGATGCATTTATATTTTTGACGCGGGTTTACCATTAGTGTAGAAGATAATAGCTTCTCATGAGAAACTCGAGAGAAAATTTACTCTCCCCAGGCCAGTGAAACTGACATTGACACAACGTTGAAAAGACATGCCCAAAGAATTGGTTGACTAGCAAGCCTGGACCTTTCTCCCCATAGTGTCTTTTCACCTAGTGATACGCCTTGTGTGAACGTTGAACAGAAAGTCCCTGCTAGGTAGGCCCTGCTCAAACTCACTGCCATGTTAGGTCATGCTGGAGGCATTGTGTAGTATTGAATATTCTTTAACTGGCAGTACAGAAGCTATAACTAATCTTTTTATGCTCTCAATATATCTACCAGGTTCTTTGTGAATAGGTCGAGCATTACTTGATACGGACTTAGTAGCGGATGCGCCCGATATATAAACCGTAGAACAACCTCTACTTTTTACGTGCAAGCAGGATGTAACTACCCCACTCGACGTCTACCCACATTTCCCGCCAGTTGGTACCATTAGCCTGGAGGCTTGGGTCTGATGCCACCATGGTTTCCATCATCTCATCAACAACATCACCTTTTCCACCATCTCGTATACGCAGCTTATCCGGATGATCGAGCTGCCATGAATGTACAGAGCTCCAGGTTCGGATGTACTCCTCCATCTCCCCCAAGCGCATACGCTTGAACATCAGCCTTTGGTTTGGATCATAAGCGCTTCTGGAACCTTCAGGCTCATATTCTATTCTTGTAACATCTGCCCAGGCCGACGGAGGGGGATGTACAGATCGCAGCAAATCCTGAACAATCGAGCGTCCAGGCTGACCCCAATAGCTACCAAGAAATTGACGATCTTTTCCATACGCATAGTCATTGAGTACTTTGGTGGCGATAGGATGGTTGACCAACACGTGATCTTTGTATCCCCAGTACGCTAAAGTGCCCCGTGGACGAAGTACTCGCTGGAGCTCCTTAAAGACCTTGGTGTGGTTGAACCAGTGGGCGGCCTGCCCAGCGGTGACCAGATCTACCGAGTTGTTGGCGATCATTGGCAGGTGCTCTGCAGACGATTGCATATATTTTAAGTTTGCGAAACTGCTGCTTCGCTCTTCCGCCTCGGCAACCATACCTGCAGAAGGATCCAATCCTAGTACACGATCAAAGCTGGATGCTAGGAATCTGGGTACCAGACCGTGGCCAGTTCCTAGGTCAATACATAGTTGTCGCTGCCCTTCATGGAAATCTAGAACTTTTTGGTATAGCGCATTGGGATAGGCAGGGCGAGAGACAGCATAACGGGTTGCTGAGAATGTGGCTTTACTAGGTGAATGGTTAGATAGCTGCAGACGGAAGAAGCGAGAAGGAACCGTACGCAAAAGTAGACATCTCGATCTAAGCTGCTCGTATATCCATATGGAAGCGTATGAAAAGACTAATATACATATCACAACAGAAGCGACTCAATATCGGCCCGAGTAAAGGGTAGTAAGTAGACAGAATTCTACGACCAACAACACTAGACTACAGAAAGATGAGTTTCAGGTCAGTCCGCCCGGACCGAGATGCTATAATATGGGTCTTTTCGGCTCGCTTTCCGTTTGCCGTTTGCTAACTGAATTGAGAGCTCCTTCCGGAAAACGGAGATGGGAATGGCCTCCTGTTCGGTAACGTCTAGTGCTTACCTGCCCTATATTAATACCTCTTCAAGCGAAACGGAGCTTGACATCCATCTCATTTCCAAAACTCCGCTTCGTGGTCATCTTGGTGACCTACGTGATCCCACACGAGATTAGATCAGAGATAGGGTGGAGCTCAATCGAACGATCCCTCCGTTTTCTATGTCAACCGGGATAGACAGCTGATCAGCCAGACGGTAATCAGATGGAGAAGGCCTCTCACATACCCGGTAGAACCGGAGAATGGAGGCCCTCCCTAGCAGTGCAAAACCGATCAAAAACATAGCGAGAATAGTATTTAATTACTTTCTAGGCCTCTATAACTCTGGTAAATACAAAGTAATAATTCAAAATTTCAAGACTATGCAAGTAAGATATGTACTTAGTAGAATAAATTTTGTCATAGAGTTAACATGTTGTAATAGGAATAATTCGGTTGATAGCTGGTTTTGTTGGGAAACAGCTGCTCGTTTTGATTTTCCGGTTTTACCGGGTGAGAGACAGCAAACTGAGCAACCGAACAGACCCTAATGCATTCCATAAATATTGTTGGATTGTTCCAGCAATGGATACAGCGACCGAGGCTAGGTATTCTTACTCTTCTTGGATGAAAGGCAAGGATGATGCATACAACTCGTTATTGGGTTGCATGACTAAGACTTGTGTCCTCCCAACAGATGAATAACTATGCAATTGGCCTTATGACTGCCCAATCTGTAGACTGATCATGCATTCGTACCACCGGATCACTTACCTCGGTGGTTGAGATGACCTAGCAATCGTGTGAAGCACCGGAACTAATACCCCATTGTGAGGTCAAAGGGTAATAGACAACAGATATGTTCAGATGATTTCTCACATGGATTGCTAACAGACTGGGCACTGCCCAACATATCCTACGTGTTTCCAAAATTGGCCAATCTCTTACCATAAACAGGTTAACTCACTGATATTCTGGTGGGGTAATTAGGCAGTATAAGACATGAGACGGTGTGTGCCGGCCACCAGACGTATGTGTTCATAGCAGCCTCATCATCAGTACAAATGGATTCAGTTCAACCAGTCCGGACCAATCTATCGTGCGACCAGTGTTTCAGATCCAAGGTCAAGTGCTGTCGGACAAAACCTCAGTGCTCCCGGTGTAAGAGATTAAATTTCACTTGCACGAACAGTCCTGGCTTGCCTAGGGGAAAGCCAAAAGCAAAGAACTACTGCTCGTTTCAACTTCCATCCATAGAGCCTAGTGAGGCCGTCAACTGCGACGTTCCTAACCGGGTTGAAAGCCCGCAAAGTATGTGTCCATTTCACTCAAATATGATATACGTACTCACTATTACAAAGCGCTAGATTTGGGAAATCATGAAAATGCAAATTTATCCGAGCCGCTTGAGCCAAATCTACTGAACCTTAGTAGCAATTCCTTGATGCCTGACATGTCTTCTCTTACAGATTACACCTCAGTGGCACTTCATTGCTCGAGCTTCGAAACCCAAGCACAGAACTCTCTTACCCGGAATGGTTTCGATATTCAAAATGCTTTAGGCGACTTGTATTGCCCAACATCGTCTTCCGCCCACTCAGAACATCCAGAGGGCTCTCACAGTAGTGAACACGTGGATTTCTGTTTTTGTATCGAAAACCAAATTGCTTGTCTGCATCGCATGTACGGAGTGAACATGCAACGGGCAAATGTCTCAGTAGACCAGGTATTAACCCTTGCTCGTCAAGCGATAACTTCTATTGAGGAATCCCTCGGTTGTCAAGGCTGCCAAGAGAAGAACACAATGTGGATATACCTACTCCTACTACACAGTGTAGGAGGCTGTTTTGAGCGTGCCTTCAATACTTCTGTATCCGATCTTCAGACTCGCCCTGTTTACTTTGGCAACTTCCAGATTGACACAACTGGGAGGGAAAGCGAGTCCTAGCCATGGCAGTAGACAGGGAACTCCAGCGAAGCATTGATGTGATGGACATATTAGATGATCAATGGGGAAGGTTGCATCAATCTCAATTAAGCCACTCTAGAATACCCGAATGCGTCGCCCACCTAAGTAGCGACTTCAAAAAATACTTTGGTCTATGCAAGCATAGGCTTCGACACGGTGCTTTATCTCAATAGAATAGAATCTAGTTGCAGTTTTGGATGCAGATTACAATCGTTTCGGGAGGGGTTTTCGTGCAAGAAGAAACGTGATATAATTAGCTCTAAGAATCTCTACACTAATTAGCTATACTCGTGTTTAGACGTTGGGAATCCCTATATTCAGAAAGCGTCTTATTACGTGGTAAACACTAGAATCCCCGCCAGCCAAACCAGCCAGAAAACGAGCTCAAACCCCAGGTAAAAAGCGATCTAGGTCAAAGACTGTTACGATCAAACCTTATAATACGGAGGAAATCCCACTGTTATATTTAATTAAGCAGTAAAACAGTCATATAATTTTGGTATCAGAAGTAAAAATATTGATTAAAAATAAGAGAGCTATGAAGCTTTAAGAAATAGAGATATTGATAAATTTCTCAGTAGAAAGGGGTTATATCAGGTAACCTGTTGCATGCACTGACTATATACAATACTAGTAATACTCTCGTAATAGGGAATTAGAGAAATAAGTCGGAAGCATATCTACTCGCCGCGTGCATGTGGTCCCTAGGTCACTAGGCCGTTTACCGGGTAAACGGCAAGCTGCAGGAGATGTGAAAGCACAATGACATTGATTGTTCGCACAACGATAATATTTTGGTATTATGATCTTCGAACAGGAGAGGGTGAACAGGCATGTGCTGGGCTGAAGAGGGGAAGATGCTCAGATGGTGCGCCGAGGCAGAGGGGCTGTGGCTAATGAAGTGTGGCTCATGACGTGCGCCACGCGGGCCGAAACAAAGCATCGTAGAACGGGACACGAATTGCCAAGTCAAGACAGCCTCGAATACTCCCTGGTAACGCGGCTTATCTGTTCTTTTCCAGAAACAAATCTTCTCCATGAGGTAGCGATTGCATAACACGTCTCTCAGCATGTCTGCGCTAGCCACATCTGACCCGGCACAACAAAGTGGTAGGTGAGGTGGCAGCTTTCGGAGGTGCTGCTCAACTCCGCATCCCCGGTCGCAAGTGGTGGTGGTGAAGCAACATTGAGTAATAGGCTGACAGGCAGGCACAGGAACTTTGTCCAAGTCGCAGAATAAGAAGAATAAGAAGAAATCAAACTCCAATGCGAGCAAGCCAGACGAGACGGCAAAAGCAAATGGCGGCAACGGCAAGGCGGCTCCAGACGATCATGACGACGACTCTGAGGGTGAAGGGGAGCAGCAGCAACAGCAGACTGTATGTCACACCCCTTGCATGTATGTCTTGGTGCTAAAATTGCGAAATACAGAAGTCTACCGCGCACGCTGCAGACCCGGACGCCGATGATGTAGACGACGAACCACCAGTGTCTCCAACAATACAAACAAACGGTACTCCACACCACAGCATTTCCTCTGCGATTGCTCTAGGACTAGCACGCTCACGCTCGCATCAAGGGCTCTCTCCATCCCCACCGCCCGCCTCCGACACGAGCGCCCGCCTCGACGCGATAGCAAAGGAGCGCGATGCGCTACGTCAGGAAGTCACCGAGCTCAGGAAGAGTCTAGAGGGTATTCAAAGCAAGCAGAGTACAGGCGCGGCCGACGGGTCCCAATGCAATCACGAGGAGGAAATTCGAAGCCTAAGGGAGGAATTGGACGAGGCAAACGAGAGCAAGGAACACTTCGAGACTCAGTACAAGAACCTGCTGGGCAGGGTAAACACGATCAAGACGAGTCTGGGTGACCGACTGAAGGCTGATGCGGTCGGTGCTCCTCTCTGATGCTGTGTTGTAGCGAGGGTTGTTCTAGAATGCTGACAAGTTGTAGGCTCGTATTGAAGAGTTCGAGACGCAAGTCGCGGACCTCGAAGACCAAAATCGGGAGTTACAAGAGCACAACAACAGTCTCACAGAAGAACTTGCAAAGCTACGGCAGGAAAAGGAGGCACAAGTGTCAGAGATTGAGACCCTGCGAAGCCGTGCCACCTTGTCACAACAAAATTGGATTAAAGAACGCGATGAACTCATCTCCCGAGAGGCATACGCAAAAGAGGAGTTTGAGAATGCAAAGCAGGCCATGCAGGACTGGGAGGTGCTTGCCATGAACGAGCGGTCATTACGTGAGAACCTTGCAGAGAAAGATGCAGAGTTACGAGAGCAACTCGAGTCAATCAAGGATGAGTATGAGAAAGCTGCTAGGGACAGGGACACCAACAGCCAGGCTGTAGAAGGCCTACAAAAAGCGCTGCAGGAGGTCCAGAACCGTAAGTATCGTCGATCTTGTCTCGTTCCAGCAATCTAACAATCTGTAGTAAGGAAAGCCGAGCTCAAAAAGTCTGTTGAGACGTATGAATCTCAAATCAACGAACTCCGTAAACAAGTGCAAGCTGCAGACGCTGCTGCAGATGCCGCCAAAGCAGCACTTGAGTCGACAAAGAAAGACCTTGAGCGAGCACTGCCATTTGAAAAGGAGGTCAAAGAGAAGAACCTACTGATTGGCAAGCTGCGACATGAAGCTGTCACGCTAAATGAGCACCTCACCAAAGCCTTGCGCATCTTGAAGAAGGGCCGACCAGAGGATAATGTCGATCGCCAGATCATCACCAATTACTTCCTGCATTTCCTCAGCATTGACCGCAGCGATCCCAAGAAGTTTGAGGCACTACAGTTGATTTCTGCATTGCTGGGATGGACTGATGGTAAGTTTTCAATGTCATTTACTGCTACAGGCATAATCTAACATAGAATGTAGAGCAAAAGGAACAAGCAGGTCTCGCCCGCCCAGGCACGGCAACCAACTCTGGGAGTCTCCGCCTCCCCTTAGCACCTTTCCGGCGGACACCATCGACACCGTCACTAAGCTCGCAAGTAGATCCTATGCTCATGGCTAGCAGCTCAAGCAACAAGGAATCATTAGCCGAGCTATGGCAAGACTTCCTTGAGCGGGAAGCTGCCGAGGGCAAGGACGAAGCTTCGAGGAGAGGAAGCACTGTGAGTCAGATGACCAGGACAGAGAGTGGGCTCGGCATCAGCGAAAGGAAGTGAATTGCATTTGGGATGCATATACTGATATAGCATACACCATATTCGTCTGCAGATTTTTTGTGGACAGTGGTATAATAAAGCCCTTGGTGCTTGATCACCTCGGATCGCGTGGTTCGACCTTACAAAGTGCCTCGTGCATATAGTATGACTCGAGCCCAATGCCATGTGTTGTTACATTTTCAATGTACAAGAAAATTCTCATTTCCCATCCGGCGCCGCTGCGCAGGTGGGAAGAATGTCCAACGGAGGGAAAACTGGATGCTGCCATTCCTACCCCATAATCACTCTCGGTGGTGACATCATTTCCTCCAACCCGTATGCTTCAAGATCTGTTCCTCCTTCTCTTTGCGTGGGTCGGGCTCTACGGTGCGCTTTCTCCGTGCCTCGTCTCGTCTCTCGCGCGCGAACTGTTTGGCCTGCTTATCGGTAGGTCGGCGAATAGCCCAATTGAGCTGGCCGAAGATGTTAGTTTTGATTGCTAGCATCAATTGTCAGCTGTATGCCCAGAAAATACCACCAGCATGTCTTGAGACAGCTACTTACCATCCACACAGTATGGGCAGAGAATGTGCAGCCGCTTGACCCTCCCACATGCTGAGCATTTATTCAGCGATGTGATATCCTTCAGCCCTTTCCCAGCCATGAATCGTTGTCGCTTCTTGCGATACGATGTCTTTTTCTTGGGCACTGCATTGAGAATTCCGTCCCAGATGTCCGCTAATGACGGTATCTTTGGCAGTGATAGTGAGGGTATTGCGAGTGCGCCGAAAGGTGTATGCAGTGCACCATAGGGCTGTGCGAGACGTTGCAGAAAGGGCGCATTCAAGACGGGTCGGGTGGAGGCATTGAGGCCCGGCAGAAGAGTCTGCCAGAGCGTGGGAAGTGGGCGAGCAAGGGCCATTTCTCTCGTTGGGCTGCCCGCAATGTTGGCGATGGCGGTGATGGAGTTGCAAATTGTCGGCGCACGGGTGTCCGAGCGTGCAGGTCGCGCCTTACCGCCCTCCCACTAGCGCGCTTTCGCTTCCTAAGGCCGACCCCTTTCCCGCGCCTGGTGTCTCCGCGAGAAAGTCGCCAGCGCAGCGACCCTGACTATTTACTTCCCAGCCAGAGACCCTACCTTTTTCTGTTTTTACCTTGTCCGTCTGCCACAAGGTCTAGCTCCCCCATAACATTCACTCTCCGCATCTCTTCTTAGCTACATACCCGCCACCCGAGGCCCCCACCGCCCACAATGGCTGCCGCGTACCAGAACCAGTCGCAGCCCATCTTCCCTGACAGCTATGTCGGTTTCGACAGCATCACCAAGCAGATTGAGCGCAAGTCAATCAAGCGGGGCTTCCAGTTCAATGTCATCTGTGTTGGTAAGGACTGCTATTTGAACATGACTGTCTTGTGTACACGCCCACTGACAAGTGTAACCAGGCCAGACGGGTCTGGGCAAGTCGACCCTCATCAACACGCTCTTCGCCTCGCACCTTATGGACAGCAAGGGCCGCTTCCAGCCCGACGAGGAGGTCCGCAGCACTACCACCATCCACCCCGTCTCACACATCATCGAGGAAAACGGCGTGCGTCTCCGCCTCAACATCGTCGACACCCCCGGCTACGGCGACCTGATCAACAACGAACGCTGCTGGGACCCCATTGTCAAGTACATCAAGGACCAGCACAGCGCCTACCTCCGCAAGGAGCTCACCGCTCAGCGTGAGAGGTACCTCCAGGACACGCGTATCCACTGCTGCTTGTTCTTCATCCAGCCATCTGGTCACGCCCTGAAGCCCATTGACATTGTTGTCCTCAAGAAGCTGAGCGAGTTTGTCAACGTCGTGCCCGTCATTGCCAAGAGTGACAGCTTGACGCTGGAGGAGCGTGCCGAGTTCAAGCACAGGATAAAGGAGGAGTTCCAGTTCCACAACCTGCGCATGTACCCCTACGACAACGAGGAGGATGACAGCGAGGAAGTCCAGGCAAAGCAGGCCATCAAGGTATGCTGGAAGTGGGCTGGTATTTGAGACGGGCAGCAGCTAACATGTAGCAGGAGCTCTTGCCCTTTGCCGTTGTCGGTTCCGAGAGGACTGTTGTTGTTAATGGCAAGAACGTCCGTGGCCGCCAGAACAAGTGGGGTATTATCAATGGTAAGCAACAGCAGACCCATCTTTTTTTCTCACGCAAATGAACTGACGCGTCGTAGTCGAGGACGAGAACCACTGCGAATTCGTATACCTCCGCAACTTCCTTACCCGCACCCACTTGCAAGACCTGATCGAGACGACCGCACAAATCCACTACGAATCGTTCCGTGCTAAGCAGCTGCTTGCGCTCAAGGAGAGCAGTGCCCACGGAGGCCACTCCTCGCGCCCCATCTCACCTGCCGCTGATCGCGAGCTTAGCAGGAGCAGCCAGCGCATGACCATGAACGGGTACTAGGACTTCCCGCACCATAGTCGCGTCGATAGCAACGCAGGCAGGCCTGGCGGCCCTCCACCGCCGCGTATGGATCCACGCTCGGACAGGCACTATTCTATGGATCCGGTCTGAGCTTTGCGTGTCTGAGGGGGCAGTGCGTGCGGAGGGTAGTTTGGAACGTTTTGATACCAGTGCATCATCTAGCACGAAAATGGGGAGGGAGCGAGAGGCTTTGCGGCACACTTCAGATTTGACACCTTTCTCAATATCCTTTTAGTTACGATGGACCTTTTTAACTTCTTTCTGATCTCGTATGTCATAGCACGGTGTAGTGGTTGGGCTGAGACCTGGGTTGTCGCCCAGATTCCTTCTAGGATAGCAAAGTAATTCGAAGCCAACTGGTCTTCACCATTGTTTGTTACAGTGTGCAATGGGCTTCCTTGCGGATGACCTTGTTTCCCATTTCTCCCTTGCTCTTTCCTCTATCGGCTTCGGATCAGGTCATTGTACATGGATGTTGTGAGACTTGCCGGATAGCGCCATGCAGCGGCTTCGGAGATGCGGCCCCACTGTTTCGTTCTGCCGCTCAATCCACCTTGCATCTGTGGATGATACCGATACAAAGTGGAGCCTAACCGTTCTGGGTAACACGAGTGTTGGTGTTTGGAAGACTTCACCTCAACAGCTTCGACCCCGCAAAGTCCTCGATACTATCATCGCCCTTGTTTCCGCTACCTTTCTTTGTTTGCCCTGTAATGCGCACGGGTCCCCCGCTCTTTGCTCTGGCGGGTGAACCGTCAGGTGACTTTGACGACGCCACAGTGGTATCCGTTTCGCCAACAATGCGCTCAATGACTTTTGCCTTGGCTCCAGCCCTCTTGAACCGATCGTCAAAGTCGGCAACTGCTTCTTCAGTGTTTGCTGTGTCGAAAGTTTCTGGGTCCGTCAAGGAATGCAGCAGCGTAACGTTGTTCTTTAGCCTTTCATTCTTTGAAAGCAATGGTATTCTCTCTTGGCTCTCTTTTTTCTTATCAGCTCCTCCGTCCTCTGACTTGGTGATTTGAACATTGCTTATGTTCGGCTCAGAGGTCAGGCCGGGGAGCCGCAAACCCCATACTACGCTCCTCCCATGCAGCTCGCCAAGAGCGGCAAACTTCTCAAACCCTTTTTCGAGTCCAAAGATTCGGCCTTCGATTCGACCGGCGTGGGCGCCGTCTGAGACGCCGAGGTCGTAGGCTGCAGTGTAGAGGGTGTCTTCCAGGGTTAGGAGGGTGTCGAAGGGGTCGTCGGAGACGTTATCTTGAGATGTCGGCTGCTGAGACATTGGATGATGGTTCAAAGAATAATTTTGGTAGCCTTGTGTGATATCTCTTGAAGCAATGTTGTTCTTAATTGTGGACGAAGACACTGCCGTGTTTTTCCTCCAAGCTGCTTTTCTTCGAGGGCTTACAAATCTAGTAGAACATAGTATTTGCAGTACTTGGGACTTTGCCCCTCAGGCCCACGCTGAGCATAGATCGGATTCAGGGTTCGGTCATTTTTGTGGCGTTGGCGCGGCGGGGTCGGTTCTGGCGGGGCTGCTACAACCACACACATCGGAGCCCGTGGCTGTCGCGTTTGACTCAGAAACTCTATTAGATCAAGGCGAGGACGCATACATTCCGATATACACGTGCTGATCTCGTTTATTTTGTTTCACAATTGATACATATCCCATTTGAAGAAACAGTAGTAAGAACAGACGATATCCTCTTTCCCAAAACTTGATTACACTAACACCTTCAAAGGACGCAACTTCCCATGACCGAGGCACCAAAGAAGATTCTGCCCGTCGAGGGCGAGCGCAATGTGCTCATTACTAGCGCTCTTCCATACGTAAACAATGTTCCACATTTGGGCAACATTGTCGGATCCGTACTTTCCGCTGACGTCTTCGCCCGTTTCTCGCGCGCACGAGGATACAACACACTATACATTTGCGGTACAGACGAGTATGGAACGGCCACAGAGACAAAGGCAATTGAAGAGAAGGTGACTCCCAAGGAGCTTTGCGACAAGTACTATGCGCTGCATAGCGAGGTCTACAAGTGGTTCAACATTTCGTTTGATCACTTCGGACGCACACCTACACAGCAGCAGACTGATATCGCACAAGACATCTTCACAAAGCTGTACAAGAATGGCTATCTTGAGGAGCAAACAACAACACAACCTTACTGTGAAACACACAAGAGCTTCCTTGCTGATCGATTCGTCGAGGGAACATGTCCGCTGTGCGCCTACGATGATGCGCGAGGCGATCAATGCGACAAGTGCGGACATCTCCTTGACCCCCTGGAGCTGAAGAACCCCCGGTGTAAGCTCGATGGCGCAACACCAGTTCCGCGCGAGACCAAGCACGTGTATCTCTGTCTGGACAAGCTACAGCCGCTGGAGGAGGAGTGGTTCAAGAAGGCAAGCAAAGAGGGAAACTGGAGCTCCAATGGTGTTCAGATTACTTCCTCCTGGCTCAAAGAAGGTCTGCGACCGCGCGGTATCACGCGAGACTTGAAGTGGGGTACTGCAGTGCCTCTTGAGGTACGACGAATCCTCTAAGATCTGACCAGAACTCAACTGACCAAATCAGGGCTACGAGGACAAGGTCATGTACGTGTGGTTCGACGCGTGTATAGGCTACGTCTCGATTACAGCAACCTATACAGAGGATTGGAAGCAGTGGTGGCATAACCCTGAGCAAGTCAAGCTCTACCAGTTCATGGGCAAGGACAACGTACCATTCCACACCGTTGTCTTCCCCTGTTCGCAGATTGGTACCAAGGACAAGTGGACCATGCTCAACACCATCTCAACAACCGAGTATCTGAATTACGAGAAGGGCAAGTTCTCCAAATCAAGAAACATTGGTGTATTTGGCAACAATGCTAAAGAGACTGGCATTCCATCTGATGTGTGGCGCTACTACCTCCTTTCGCATCGCCCGGAAACTGGAGATACCGAGTTCGAATGGGATGGTTTCATTGCGGCAAACAACAACGAACTCCTCAAGAACCTTGGCAACTTCATCAATCGCGTCATCAAATTCGTCAACAACGCAAAAATCTACGATTCGGTTGTGCCTGATTACACCAAGTTTGACGACCCCTACTTTACCGAGCACAAGAAGAAGGTTAACGAATTGCTCAAGACGTACATTGCAGAGCTGGAAGATGTCAAGATCCGTGCTGGTCTTGCTACTGTGTTACACGTCTCAAGCTTGGGTAACTTGCTTCTGCAAGATAACCGCCTAGACAACAAGTTGGCCACTGAGCAGCCAGATCGATGCGCCGCTGTTGTCGGACTTGCGCTAAGCCAGATCCATCTCCTTGCCAGTCTGATTCAACCTTATATGTAAGTGAAATATCTCTTTTACGTTGTTTGCATGCTCGGGATGGCGATATCCGGAATATTCATTGTACACACATCGGCGAGGGTCATTCCGCGTGACACGGAGAGCCTTTGTATACAGCTACACAAGACTATGAAACTGACGCTATTGAACACATGGCTAACTGTGCGACAGGCCTGACACTACTAACGCCATCCTCTCGCAACTCAACGCAGAATTCCTTATCATCCCAGACACTTGGGAGGCACGTTCGCTGCCCGTTGGCCACAAGATTGGTACTGCCGGTTACCTCTTCACTCAAATCAAGCCTGAAAAGGAGCAAGAGTGGCGAGAACAGTTCGGAGGTGAAGAGGCCCGCAAAGCAAAGGAAGAGAAGGCTAAGAAGGCGGCGGCTAAGAAGGCGGAGAAGGAGCGCAAGAAGGCAAAGAAGGCCGCTGGTGGTGACAAGACTGTCGAGGCTGCTGAGAAGGGGCAAGATGGACCTGCAGCAAAGACGGCAGAAGAGGAAGTATCGAGGGGTGTAGAGCAAGTCAGCCTTCAGACGTCTTAGTGTAATTTTCTTATGAAGGAATCTGGGGGAGGATGTTCGGCGTTGGCGATGGTACTGGGGTTCTCGGAGCATAGCAGTGGAGTGTTCGCATTCAACATCATAAGGGGGTTGTTTACAGTGCTGTAGCGGACATTTCCGGAGATGACCCTGTGACGATGATATGGGTTCCAAAGGTTTGGGCAGGCGGTCCTTTGTGACATGGTAGCCACGCGCACAGCAGAAGTTTGTGTTAGTAGACTAAACTCGAGCGTCCGAGTAGAAGAAACATGATATGCTATTCAGGTCAAATTCGCCGTGTTCAACTTTCGTGTTTCTTGTTTGTTGCCAAGGTCTTTCTTTCATGTGAGAAGTAGTTGGAGTGAGTGATGGCTCAAGGATATACACTGTGCGTTAGATGAGACTACACAATGGAACTCTAAGCAAGATCACACTTCAATTGCAACTACAGAATATCGCATACGTCAATTGGCCTGTGTTTTGATAAACATCTTGTCTAATAATACTCCCTGACAGTGTCGGCTTCCCAATTGGAGTGCAGCTACACTGAACGGGCCACCTTGCTGTAGTCTCACCTGTTCCTGACTGACGCATTCACTGAGGCAAGTGGGTCCCAGACGCCCCTTCCCCAACCGTTCACATGCACAGCGTTTGCCCAAAATCGACCGTGACCCCCGCTTGGACTGTTTATCGCTCATGGTGAGGGGTTAGATTGGGTCTGGCCACTGCGTTTCTACTTCACTTTCATCACCACGGCGCTCAGCCCCCAGCCCTTATATAGCAATCGTCTTCTACCTCGATTTTCTTTCCTCCTCATACTCGCTCTTTGAAGATCTCTTCAACTACTTGTCGAGTCCATCACACATCAATCACGTCTCATCAATCACGGCTTTTACGCTCAAAGGTAAATAACACCTCACCCCTCTGCTCCACCTTTTGCTCCCACCCCTCCCACACTCTTTGCTCCAGCGACTGATTCAGTCGGCTTTAACAGTTGCGTCTTTAGTTTACCAGTCATCATGGCGAGCGGATACGCGCCGCAGATGGAGAAGCTTGCGGGTATGGGCATTGGTGAGCAGCGCGAGTTCGCCCGTGGTGATGATACCATTGGCGGCAGCGCAAAGCATCCCACTGCGGATAGATATGGTAGCGAAGCATCGATTGTAACCACCCCCACCGCTAACAGGATCGATGTGGAGCAGCCCAAGGGCCCCGCTGAGATGGAGGCTGTCACTGTCGTCTGGACCAAGAACTGGCTGATTGCAGCTTACGCCGCGTAAGTACACTTTCTTCCCATCAGCTGTTCCAACTGAGTCACTTACTGAGATTGTGCTTTAGTATCATGCTCATCTCGTTCATCAATTCCCTCCAGCAGCAGGCCAACTTCACGTGGAAGCCCTACGTTACGTCGACCTTCGCGAAGCACGGCTTGACTGCCATGACTGATATCGTTGCCAACATTGTCGGAGGTGTTTCGAAGTTGCCATTGGCCAAGTTCATTGATCTTGTTGGTCGTCCTCAGGGATTTCTCATCTGCTTGATCTGCATCGTCATTTGTAAGTCTTGCCAGCTTTCTTTACGTGTCCCTTGATATACTCTACAGTGGCTTACAATTGATTCAGCATTGATGCTCATGGCCCAGTGCCAGGATGTAGAGACGTTTTGCGCAGCCCAAGTCATCTACTGGACCGGTATGAACGGTGTCGACTACGTCTTCAACATCTTCATCGCCGATACCTCGCTCATGAAGAACCGCCTCATCTGGATGGCTTTCACGGGTTTCCCTTATGTCGTCAACACGTTTGTAAGTGTCATGTTCCTATCCACACAGTCCACTCGCTAACATTGTTTCTTCATACTTAGGCCGGTCCCAAGCTTGGTGAGGTCTTTCTCAAGCATGGTGGCTGGCGCTGGGGTTATGGAACGTTTACCATCTTGACACCAGTCTTCTCGCTTACTTTCTGGGGAGTTTTCTGGCTCATGGGTAGACGGGCGAAGAAGATGGGTGTCCTCAAGCGTGAGAGCACACATAGATCTCTGGTAGAGAGCATCAAGTACTGGTGCATCGAGTTTGATGGTGAGTACTCTTGCTTAGAATGTTTTCGCAGTGCTAACACCTCTCAGTCGTCGGACTCATCCTTGTATGCGGTGGCTTCTCGCTTCTCCTTCTTCCATTCCCGCTCGCTGCATATCAGAAAGATCGCTTCGCTTCGCCCATGGTCATTTGTATGATCGTTTTCGGAACACTGCTCGTTGCTCTCTTCGTAGTGTGGGAGCGCTTCTACGCTCGCAAGTCGTTCTTCCCATTCAACCTTATGAAGGACCGTTCCGTTATTGCGGCCTGCCTGTTGGGCGGAAACTCATGGATTGCTTTCTAGTAAGTTTTCAATGTCCATCTTGAAGACAACACCGACTGACTTGACTAGCTCCTACCGAATGATGTACTCGTCTTACCTCCAGGTCGTCTTCCAGCTTTCCGTCGCAAAAGCAGGCTATATCACCAACATCTTCAACATTGTCTCCTGTACCTGGGCCATCATTGTCAGCTTTGCAATGAAGTATACCGACACCTACAAGTGGGGAGCTGTCGTCGCGATTCCTATCCAGATCCTCATGACTGGCCTGTTGATCTATCTCCGTACTCCAGGCAGCAATGTTGCAGTCCTCATTGTAGTCGAGGTCTTTGGCGCCATGGCAAGTGCAATGCTCTACAATGTCGAGCAAGTCGCCATTATGGTTGCTGTACCGCATGAGCAAGTAGCCGTCAGCATCGCGCTCCTCAACGTTATCACTGCAGTTGGTGGTGCCATCGGCCAATCTATTAGCGCAACGATTTGGGCCCAGATGGTACCCCAGAAGATTGCCGAGTATCTTCCTCGCGCTCCTCCCGCCGAGGTTGCTCGACTCTATGGTGACATTAACGCTCAGTTGGCATCACCATGGGATAGTCCAGAGCGTCAGGCTGTGGTCCGAGCCTTTGCTGACACACAGAAGACTATGGTCATCTTTGGAACTTGTGCACTTGTCCCGTGCTTGGTGTGGGTAGCTATGTTGAAGAACTCGCGCATGAGCGAGCACAAAGCTAGGAAGGGTCTCCAGGCTTAGAGGTGTATCACTGCAAGGCCTGGATCTGCAACGCACGTGTGCGGTACAGAAGTAGACATGTATGGAATGATGCGTCGGAATTGGTAACGGGCGATCGAATGACGGTGCTATTCGCCCTATACCACGACTCTACCGATCTTATGTATAGTTATCATATTCGAGTCCAATGGATTGATTTTTTAAACATGATCATAATGTGCCTGTCCCGAAGTGCATTGTTTGTAGGATTTCACACAAGATGATGAACCAAAGCCAAAGAGCAAAGACATATTGTTCTCTGCGTACAAGATCTAAGCCTTACTCAACGCGTAAGCAACGTAGTCGTGATCGAGGCTCAGCGTTGGATGGTCGAGGGACCGGGAATGCTTTCGGAATTAGTGGGACGGCAAACCCCCAACCACTAAGTATGACGTCCAATAGCCTCCTACCCTGCATCCATGCAACTCAATCCATGCACCATTCTGATCTACAGTAATACCCGATAGATGCGGCGCATTGTCTTGTTCTAGTCAGGCAGCTCCATGCTCCCTTGAATATCATTGGCGGTGAAGCGCCAACGCATACCAGCCTCGCCAATTCCCTGGGTCCGACGCTTGCATCGGTCCCACCAGCCACCCTCGACGACACACCGCACGCGTACCATGCTTTTCCCATGAATCTGACATGCTTCGTTTTGTTGAATTTTAAGGGTCCGTACCAAAGAGACATCACATTCTTAGACTTTCAAAATGCATTTGCATCACCTGTTTTCATTACCGCCGGCTATCATCGCCCTGTGCGCAACCTCATCTGTTGTCGCCGCCCAAGCCGATTCGCACCAGCAACAATGGCCGCACAATGTACCCAAGCACCTAAAGTACTTTCCCGAGGATGAGGTGCATGCGAAGCGCGGGTTGAGCGTCGCGCAGAGATTGCAACATGAGAAGCCGATTGGAGTCAAGAAAATGAGCCTGGACGAAGGGGAAATGTTTATGCTCGACAATTGGATATTCGCCTTGGAACCTCAGCAACAGTCTCGGAGATCCGACTCGGACAATCTAGGTAATCTCGCAGTACAAGCTGTCTCGCCTTTGCGACCGCTGGCCCAGTCGGACTGGTTAGCGCGCATGCACATTCGAGATGTGCTGCTTAAACGCCAATTCAAATGTCCCGAGGGAACGAATAGCTGCGAGTCGATTGGGGCGCCAGACGTCTGCTGCGGTACAGGAAGCAATTGCATAAACACCAGTGGTAACTCTGACGCCGGAAATGTTGGATGTTGCCCCAAAGGACAAACTTGCGCCGGAAACGTCAGCTGTGATACTGCGAGCGGATACTCAAGTTGCCCCGGTTCACCAAACGGAGGATGCTGTATGCCTGGATTCAAATGCCAGGGCGTAGGATGTAAGTCCAAAACACACCACCAACAAGATATCGTGATCAAGTAAATACTAACTCGCACAGGCGTCCTAGAAGCCACATCAACAACCTTCATCCCGCCCTCTTCCTCCTCTACCACCGCTGCTCCCCCCGCCCCAACCTCAACAGCAGCCCAAACCTCCACCACTCCCTCCCCCTCCAGCACAACCCCACCACCCACCTCATCCTCCTCCCGCACCGCATACACTTGCTCAACAGGCTGGTTCTCCTGCCCCGCCTCCCTCGGCGGCGGCTGCTGCCAAACCGGCCGCACCTGCGCAACAGGCGCCTCCTGCATCGGCGACACCCCCACCAGCACACGCGCGCCCGACGCCCCCATCCGTCCCACAAGCGGCACTACAACCGCCGCCCAAGCCACCAGTGCAGACGTCTGCCCCCAGGGCTTCTACGTCTGCAGCGCTTACTACCCCTCGGGCTGCTGCCGCGTCGGCCGCGACTGCCAGACCACAGGGTCCTCGTGCGTTCTTCCTACGGGTACGGTCGTGGATACGAATGGTGTTACCGTTGTGGCGCCCACGACGGGCACGGGGAGTTGTCCCAGTGCGTGGTATAGCTGTGCTGCGAGTGCGGGGGGGAACTGTTGTCCACAGGGTTATGCCTGTGGGGAGCAGCAGTGTACGGCGACGGCAAGTGGACAGGCGGGCACGACGGAGAAGGTTACGCCGAGTAGTAGTAAGGCGAGTTTTGTGGCGGTAGTTCCAATTGCCATGTCGGTTTTTGCGGCAGCGGCGATTGGGGTTGCGATGGTGGCGTTGTGAGTTCAAGGGTTATGACGGTTCCTTTTTCTTATGATGATGACGATGATGAAGACGACTATGATTTAAACGATGATGAGTATATAGCG